>NW_008751924.1:443684-454131 GCF_000715545.1 Opisthorchis viverrini | reverse complement strand
GGCGGCAGCCGTGCCGAATCAGCGGGCGACGACGATCAGCGGAGTGGTAATGCATCACATTGTGGCCAACCATGGGGTGCCAAAAATGATCTTAACCGATCAGGGGCCTTGTTTCGAGAGCGAAGAGTTTCGTAATTGCTTGCAGAAGCTGGGTACCAGACGGCTAAGGACGGCACCATACCACCCGCAAACAAATGGCCCGACCGAACGTAATAACTCAACGATCAAGGAGTTGCTTGCGGCCAAAGGAGGTGACTGGGAAGTGAAATTGCCGATGGTGTTGTTAGCTCATCGTGCTTCCACGCAGTCAAGCACAGGCAAGTCCCCGTTTATGTTAATGTACGGTCGACATCCGCGCTTTCCGGTTGATCAGGAAATTGGGTTGTGGCCAGCAACACGCTTGTCTCTGAAGGGGCTAGAGGAAGAAAGAAAGAGAGCTCGAGAAAATTTGACCGCCGTTCAGGAAAGGGCTAGGCAGAAAACGGCAAGTAGAAAGGTCCGAACGTTCCCCATTGGCACGAAGGTCAAGTGGAAGGATCACCAGAATCCTGAAAGGAGTGGACTGGGGTCGCGGAAGCTAGGCAGCCGATGGCAAGGGCCGTTTGTAGTCACCGACCGCCGGGGGAACGTCTATGCCATTCAAGATGGTCGGGGATCGAAAGTAGTGAATGGGACGCAGCTTTGCAAGTGGCATGATACACCTGAAGAGCGGCCGAATAGACCCGCTGCCGAAGCCGACCTGACAGAGGGAAATAAAAATCGATGGCATGCGAACGAGCTTTAAGGGGTGGAGGTGTGTAACGGTGATACTACTGATCGGGAGGCACGCGAGTAGTATGTGTTGTTCGTAGAATTTGGCTTTGCGTCGACTGAAAAAGGGAATTCTGTTGCGGAATTCGTGGGGCCACTTTGTAACATTTGCTTGGATTTGATAGACGAATGAGTGGAGGCAACGAATCTCTAGGAAGACTCGTTCGGGAGAAGATCTGTGTCCAGTTTTTGTAACTAAGATGCAGATTAGAGTTTTGCTTCCCTGTTCAATGGTCTGTAACCGGTCAGTTGGCATTTTCGAATAAGTAACTCCGCAGCGAAGGTCTTCTTCCTTTCACTGGAATTCGGATGGTGGCAAGACTCAAGACGTATTTTCGGCACAGGTTCGACCAACGGCCGTTATGTCAAAGTAATAGGACGTAATGTGCGGTACAGCAAAAACGATAGTGGCTGCAAATACTGGGTTCGATGCTGTCAATGATTCGACCGTATAGCTAGCACAGTTTTCCACCTTGAATGAAGACATTTCTTTTGAAACCATAGTTACTAATACATGATGGGGCCAAAATGGTTCCATCTATGGAGTGATCGAAACTCAAGGGAGGTCCCGCACAGACAAGAACTCTCAGAGTGGTCTGACTACTCGTTCAATCAAATATTCCAACAGAAAATCTGAATCTTTTGTATAGCTCTTAACACGTGTATCTGAACGTAACTGGACGCTGTCAATTGTTCCGATCCGCAAGGGTGTTTTAAAAGCAGTCGAATAAGCATGGGGAGAAAAGACTACAGACCAGTAGAACTACCAAGAGTGCAGTACGTACACCGCAGAACCAAAAGAGGACATGATGTTTCGTAAACTTGAAACTACCAATTTGGAAGCTGATACCTCAGATTGTGCTAGAAAAGTTAGCCTGGTATATTAAGTCGAGGTGTTGCGATCTGGTTGCCCAACAAACCACACTCAGTTCACAACAAGAGATATCAGCCATTGGTACCACTCTTCTATTTAATTATGATCCCTCGATTTCTCTAGAACCACGGTTACTACGGAAAAATAAGTCAACAAATGACGACGGACCGTAGTTTTCATTTGTATAAAAAACCGTTACTCCTGTATCGCAAAGTGTAAACTAGAAATCACATTTGAAAAATAATGAGTGTAATTAATGGGGTTTTTGGATGAACGGAAAAACGAAAAGGAGAAACGTGCTGTGCTTGAACCTTACCGTGAATTACCACCCGTTCACAATTGCCGAACCAAGGAGATAGTCCCATACAACCTAGAAAAATGAGATGAAAAGCACTTCTGAGGCACGGCAGGTTGAGGAGCGATGTCAGCTTGCAGATGTGAGAAAAAAGAGGTAGCACGAGTCATCTTCAGCGGTAAAAATACGTATGAGTTGCCTGATGTTAAACTTTTTCCAGTCAGCTTCTTAGAGAGGGGAACGTTGTGCGAGCCTTTTGCTGAGCGGTTATGCAGAAAAATAACGAAGCCCAGTATGCATACTAGGGGTTGGCTGGTTGGCGACCTTCAACTATGCCACAGATGGAACAAACCTCAATAAGTCTTTGGAGCAAGTGCCGAGGACATCCTGTTTACCACGACCACCAGTACTGTGCACGCATTCGCAGAGCTGTCATTAGCTAATTCAATTCAAATGAATTTATTAGCTATAAACCGTGTGACATAGACACATTGATCCCAGCTACTACAGTTTCGATCAGCAAGCCTTGGAGGCGAAGGCATGTTCCGTTTGTTCAGAAATCGGGTAGCTACGCATTGAAGGCAATAGCTGTGATGCACAACCGCCATCGGCTGTTCGACTAGGCCATTTCCGCCAGTGTCATTAACCAACGCTGAGATGAATCCAGGGATCCCCATCCAGGGAGGCGGCAGTTGCCCACCCGACTAAGGTTACTGGTTAGTGTTTTCGTACTTCGCTGCCAGGTCATACACTGTCCACCACTCAGTCGCTTGCACTGAGAACAGGGCTGGAGAAAAGAGCTCTGTGAGGCAGACGGTCTTCTGGCATTCGGAGTCCCAACCAGCACAACCTATGAAGCTTGAGTAATTCATCAATCGCAGGAGAGTTCCTTCTCCCCAAGACCATCTGGCTTACCTGACCAATGTTCCGGAGACACCGACGATGGAATACTGACATCTTCCATATGTCCTCTACGCGTAGGGGCCAAGTTTCTGGTCCATAAAGTAGTACGGATCGCACCGCCGCAGTGTAAACTTTCCCCTTGATAAATAAACCGACGTCACGTCGGCGCCATAGGTCTCGGAGGTTGGGTAAAAGCTGCCCTGACCTTTTCGATTCGAGAAATAACCTTATCTCCAGCCAGTCTACCGTAACTTATAAAGCTGCCCAGGTCAACAAATGTATCTGTCACAGCGAGCGGCCCACCTGCAAGCATGAGGAGTGGGTTTGATCCCACCCAGTCTTGTAGCAGCACTTTACACTCTGCAGGTGTGAAGTGCATGCCAAACCGTGCGGCATAGTTATTTAGGTCGTTTAGAATCGTTTGCATTTGGGAATGATCTGAACTAGGAAGAGCACTATCGTCTGCAAACTCAAAGTTCGTAAGGGAACATCGCGGTAGCACTTCGACACCCAAGATTTCAGAGGTACTCAGAAAAAGTTCAAGTAGCATGTCAATAACAAAGTTGAAGAGGAAAGCGGGAAAACGGCAGTCTTGTCTTACACCACTGGACGTGGTGAACTCCAGCGAGAGCTTCCTGCATACGCGCACGCGCCCACAGAAGTTCGCATACAGTGCCTCCATAAGGGAGCTAAACTTGGAAGGGACGCTTCTGATCGACAGACACTGCCAAAGTTGCTGACGATCGACAGAATCGAAACCAGCTTTCAAATCCAGAAAAATGACCAAATTGGGATATCGAAATGGATATCACTGCCGTTTTCTCCTATGGTATGGGCCATCTAACTCTTCAGGAAACTGGGTAGCTAGGCGCTCTGGAAACGAATGCAAACAATTTTACTTCGCAGACGGAGGGAAGAGGAATTCAATGTGCAAAACTAGCCTAGTAGCTGAACGTGATGTTATTGAAAGGTTGTATTTGTATCCACGCGGCTGTTTCCAAGATCAACCATTGATTCACAGAACAACGAAAGGTCAGTCAACCGTGTGGAGTTTGCCCAAACCATCCATAGCCAGCGGTTCGCAACCCTTTTCACGCAGTCTTTCCAATCCGGTTGGCCGACGAGAATGTTCATCTCATTGAATGGCCCGAACTACGAGATTTGCCACAGGAGGACAAAGTAGCGACAAAATGACAGAGGCCGCCCCACTCTTACAGCTCACAAGAGTTTGACGTTAATTCATTGTTTTATGATTTCAGGATCACTGAGGCCAGAAACCCTCTCACGCAAAAGTGGGCTGAGGAAGCACTACTAGTCAGCTGCAGATAGGCTCTACACAATCAATTTACTAGTGTGACGGATCAATAGCTGTATAGCCTGGAATGTCCCTTTGGATTTTCGAAATGCACCCCAGGTATTGACCCGGTCATTCCACCGTTGATTATACGGTGTTCTCACTTAGCGACGAACGCGGGAACGGTGATCGATAGCGGTAGAACCAGTTTTGGTCTGCTACTAGTTGTCCAATATCAGCGGTTCACACAGAGGTAAGCGCACCGCATGTTATCGATGCCAGTGTGAACTACAGAAAGTCATGGAAGTCTAAAAGATGCAAACATGCAAAGGCCTGTCAACAATTGTATAATGATCAGTACTACGCCTTGGTCCAACTAGCCCTGGTATCATCACAAGCAGTCTCCTACCGCGCATCTTCACGTAAATTACCAACACCATCCACTGAGGGCCCTCGACAAAAGAACCAGCTAACTTCACTTTCTTTATCACAATCTAAGTGGATAACGTGCCGAAGGAACCACATACACAAGGCGTTCTAGGGACGAACTTTTGGCTCCATACAGTTTTGCCCTATATTAACGGCACTAAACGGAAAAATTGCGCCACCGAGTTCGGTTACCCTTCGCAATCCAGGAGGAATAGCTGGACAACTAGAGCGTGGAACGATTGTACATGGGGGAAACGGAGAATGTGAGCGAAGGATCACAGTCGCTTCACAAAAATCCCTTCGCTAGAAATATACAGACAAGAATGGTGGAAATTATCAACCATTTTTCATGTGTTGCTACGAACTGCGTAGGTTCAGAATGCCAGGCCGGTTTTGTGAAATCAAGTCGGATACGAAGTTATTTTTAGGGTTAACACAATCGGTTAAATGAGAAATGCTTCTCTGGATGCAGATGCGCCAGAATCGACTGCAATCAGGTGCGTAACCCTCAGGTCTGACAACTTTCAGAACAGACCTATTTAACTTTTATCGGGAAAATTAAAAAAGAGGTACCCAACTGACCCCCGAGAAACGCCAAACCCCTGAAAGATTCAGAAACGCCTCACCAACCAGTCAGTGTTGCGACTAGACGGCATCTACTTACGGGGCTGTGTTTTACCTTATGAAGTTTAGTTTTCGGGAGCTGCTGTGCTTTGGTTATCCCAGGAAAACGTAAAAATTCAATTTCATTGTGGGATGGGGTGTGCATCAAACAATTAAAATGCAGATTTCGAGGCCACTCACTCAAACGTCGCATACGAACTCGAACATCATATTCTCAAATTGAAGCATAATTGTGCCATTAGATAGCCACAAGACTTCTATTCGCGTGACCAACTAAACAAAAAACCATTTACAGAGACCGGTTGGAAACGGCCCCTCCGACGAGGTAGATGGTGCGGTGTGCATGGTAGCCGCTACAGGCAGTGTACCTAGGACTCGATTCGCTTTTACAAACAGAAAGAGAGGATCACTATCTATAGGTTACATAAAAAATTGATGGTATTTTTCGGGAGCGACAATCGTTTTTCTGTGTACTGTTCGCGCCTGCTACATGTAATTCATACGATAACCGATCTATGAATAGACATAACCTTTTGAAATCTCGGTGCCCGATCAGTTTATCATGGCCATCCAACCACCCGGAAGAAAATGTTGGCCTGTGATTAATATGTCTACGCATAGCATAACTGGTTCCGTTTTCCCAGCCAACCATAAGCGGGTAACACTGGATCCAGAGTATTCGATGAATCCAGAACAACGAAACAATGTATCCATCAAAAACACAGCACTGTTAGAGAACAAATCATCCGAGAAACTGACAAAATAAGCCATAAAACAGACACAGGTGGTTAACAGATCACACAAAAAGATAGAACTCGCTCGTTCTTAAAAAACGGTCGACGTGAGATTAAGATCCGGAAGGTTAATTGTTGCCTCGAACGGCTTATATACATGGTGAGGACAGGGATGAGACAGGCTCAGGTGGCAAGACTGGAACGTCAGACGAACTGCCTCACGAATTGAGTACGTCTGATGGCGGACCAGTCTCCTTGTTATTATTCCCTGTGTGTTTCGGCTTCCCGTAACTGAACGGTACATAACGGTATTTGATCATGTGCTGAAAAGAAGGGGATGAAAAACTGGAATGAAGAACTGCAAGCAACCATGGCAGAAAACCTGGAACAGGAAAAAGTGGAACTATATCCCAGACCTAATAAAGGAGTTGACTACATGTTCTTACTGGACGTTACTAACTGCATGTGGATGGGTAGCCAATTTCCGATTGAATAACGTTCCAACTTATCAAAACAAGCAGTACAATGAGAGCGAGGTAGCTTGAGCAGTACCTGTGTCGCCCTGCCAGAAGAAAGCTTCATTACTACACACATGATAATTCCATTCTTTTCTCTAGAGGTACGCAAGAGCCGAGTGAATGGGAAATTTAGGACTGGAAAAGATATGACGATCTCTCAAGAGAAAACATATTTACAGGAGACACTTTTTGTACAAGCGACTGTTACCATTGCAATACCTTCGCATGGAGATGAGTTATCCACAATCACATAGGTACCTTCTGATTTTAGAAAGGGCTTAAACAGCCCGAAGGACAACCATCGAATTGACAATGCTTCCCGGATTCCCCATCGACCACCGAGCGAAAGAGCCTATGTCAATATTATGTGGTATCAAGAAGCTTTTTGGACAAGGTTTGGTGTAACCTAAAGTTGAGTAGGACTGAAATACACAAGTACTGTTCACCGGTCTGTTCGTTGCTTGAATCCATCCGGTTGGAAACAGCCTTCTGCACAACTTGAACGACCAATATTTTTCTAAACACTCGACTCCAACGCAGATATGAAGTCGAAATCTAGCCTATCCAGCCGGACACCGAACGGAAACCCGAGCGATAATGCCACTTTTATCCTAGCTGACAAACTCACCGCAAACATATAAGTAGAAGTTAAGTCTTAACCGAGATTCCTGCGGCCACACTTACCGGGGCGCGACAACATCTGATGTTAGGAACACGTGGACCAGATCACACAACGACACAATCAGTAGATTGTAAGAACCGTTGAAAATCACTGTCCACTGCAGACAGAGCGAAGAAGCTATCACCACTCACTGCACTCTGATTCCAAACGTTTTCACCAGGTGCAGATCAATAAGCAATATTAAGCACCCCTAGAGAGATGTCCAAAAGCCGGGAATCGGGATGTGCAACCTACTAGTCTGCAAATTTGCAAGTTGAAAGGGGGTACAATGTGCACACAGTAATAATCCTTTGAATTCCAAGTGTTGTTTGCGAGATCCTGGTCCTAATGGAAGTAAAGAGCTAGTTGCCGAAAAATAAAGTGATATCCGACCAAGCGAACATGGGAACGACATTTCGGCTACCTAGGTGACAATTCCCATTGTTGATAGGAGGTACCAGCCGATAGGGTGGTAAATTGCTGTTGGTGACAAGCTAGCGTCCACAAACTGCGCAACCGACTGTAGGAAAGTCCGCTTTCTATGTTCTGTCCGTAATTACCCAAATACAGAACAGAACCAATAAAAACGAAGTGCTGAATAGGCTAGCAATCGTACTAGGCCCAATTGAGGATCTATACGTAAGGCAATACTACGTTGAAATGACACATGCTGTGCAACTTATCATCAAAAATTACAACTCGAGCACAACTGCCAAAGTCGACATCAACCGGTCAGTCAGTCAATCATCCGTCACACAGGAATCAAGCACAAATGGTTACAATCAATATCTCGTTCACCTTGAAAGCAGTCATCTAGCATCAGCTACCACCACCGATCTATCAAGTGTGATGAAACCTGTGCATTTGAGGGCAGATAAAAGAAGCGCTGTCTGTGACTGCTAAAAGTGAAAAAGGAGATAATCGCCTATAGAATCACACCCGTTAGGTTGTGTTGTGTACGGTCCTTTTGACTGAGCCAAGTGATTATCTTTTAGCCTTTGAAGGAAATATTGTATTTGGCACAACCTGATTATCTGATGAACTGGGCGATTATGTTGGATTACTAGCCAAATGAGTGTTGACGAGAAAAACTGCACAAACCGCGTTGAGCTCGTGCATATTGGTACGTCCCAGGATTTGCTGGATTAGGGACAAGCCATGAAACCACCCTTTATTGAAAGGAACATTCAGTATCAAAACCTTGCATCGAGGGTAGCCAATAGAGATTAACCTGACTTTTGAATACCCTGCCTCGCCACAAAAAAAAAAACAAATTGCCACACCACACATTCCGCTGTCCAAAGACGTTTCATCGATGTTTCATCAGCCAAAGCCCCCTCGTAGACTGAAGATAATTTTGTGTCAAGAATGGTAACAAATCCAGTCCCAAAACGTGGCCACCGGTTTTGAGTAAACGGGAACAGCGATTTTCTAACACAGGCAAACCTGATGCGCAGATTATAGACGAACGATCAACCGATCGCAGCCACAGTGAAGGGGATCTAACTGACGGCAATACTACACTTCTATAAACGAGAAACCAGTAGTTTGGTGTTTGTCTGTTTCTAGTCGAGCACTTAGATGAGGACAAACAACATAGAAATTTCAGTGGTGCGGTACCGCGATCAAGTTTACGTTGCACAAAAGTTTCCATTCTGAAACCCTACCTGTAATGAAACTTCGGAAATGTGAAACATAGACCCCCTAATGAAGAAGTCTAAGGAAGCATAAAAACAGGCGACATTCTGGCAGATGCATTTGAGCCCATAAAACTCCGTAACCGCTTATTAGGGTCATTCACACTAACCACAACACATAAGTACAATAACCGAGTAGATACGAATAATATTGCTGGCATCAAAATCATGTGGGAGGGGGGAAACCGGACATAACAGAATGGAGGTTTCGATTGTCGGAGAACGTTTGGAATAGGTCATCATTATCGAACTTAGGAGGAAAATTTGGCACTTTCCCTCGCTCGGGAAAGGAGGACAAAGGGACTTCGAAGTCTAAGGTAACAAAATTTCACACAAGATAGAACAAAACCGACGGGAACGGTTCTGTACGCCCACCTGATACATCCAAGTAAGAGTGCGAAAGGCTTTTCAGAGATTCGAACACATCTTTCCTTATTTGGATCGGTTACGCTACAATCGACTGGGCAGCAATAGTAATAAGGTGAGATGAACGAGAACTCAACCTTAACATAAAATATTGCTGCCAGAGCGAATGTAATACCGGATTTACACACACACACAACATGGCCTAGGGAAAGCAAGTGTCCGCCAACCTAATAAACTAGGGAGATATATACACGAAGAATAACTCACCTTTATTTGCCGTTTCATCATCAGCGTAAAAAGCATAATGAAGTAGAGAACCAGTATGGGCCAAAACACCGGTAAATCCAGGAAGGGGAAGAACGTGCAAAATATGCTGATGAGAATAGCACGAACAGTGGATAACCTGCAGACAAAAATGAAGAGACGATTGAAGCGTTTTACTAAGATGTGGGTAGTAGTCCGATTTACGAAAGTCATTATTTCTTGTGCACATTAACATAGCTAGCTAATGGAGTAAGCGGGGTTACTGTTACCGATAAACAGGGGCGAGATGGACCAAGTGGTTAGAGCGCGAATTTACTGACCGGAAGGTCCGTGGTTCGAACCCGACCTCTGCCACTCGACTTCCTCTGTCTAGGCTTGGGCAACCTGGCAGTATCCCACCCTCGTGCCTCCTTCGTGTGGCATGGCATGGACGATTTTGAGTTTTTACCGATAAACAAATTTTCTTCCGATATTGCCTTTCAGGTGCAACGAACAAGGAGGAAGAATAAAAAGACATAAACCAAATAGGGACAGTGCTATATTTCATTTACCAGTCAGATCAAAAAGAATTTAATGCGTTCAGTGGATAAACCAATGACAGACGTAGTCAGTTGTTGGGGTGAAGCATTAGCTGTGGTTATCCATGTTAGACGAAAATTCCCGAATACAAGAGGTTAGTGTTCAGCTGTAGCACCCTTCCGGTGCCTAGCTGCCATGCGACCCGAAAGAAGCACGAGGGCTAGGATACTGCCAGGTTGCCCAAGTCTAGACAGGGGAAGTCGAGTGGCGGAGGTCGGATTCGAACCACGAACCTTCCGGTCAGTAAATCCGCGCTCTAACCACTTGGGCCATCTCGCCCAAGGTTAGCGTGAGCAATTTTTATTAAAATCAGACTGCAAAAAGGAGACGGGTGGAATTTTGAAACCCCAGTTACCCCCCCCCCCCCAAAAAAAAAAAAAATTCAAAAACTTCCCCAAC
>NW_008751924.1:436429-441483 GCF_000715545.1 Opisthorchis viverrini | reverse complement strand
CAATAAAAACTGGAGAGCGAAATATGGGTAAGAGCATGTGGACTAGCATATGTACGCTAGGACAGAAGGACAGACACAGCAATGAAGCCTAATTCGGAATTTTAGAGAATTCGAACAAGGAAGTACATCTCTTCACGGCGACCCTGCCGAAGGGAGCGGGGAGTTGAAAACAGGAGTTCCAGTGATAATCGTACCTCTGAAACAGACCTCATACCAATTACGTTCACATCTCTAGCTAATGGATTATCTACGTTTTTCATCTGAAACCGACGAGTAGACACGTGGCCGGCGTTTCGCTAGCGATCGTGAGGGTGGACGGAAGAAGCTGCTTAAGTGACCGTTGCGTAGTAGGTCAGTGTAGTCCAACTGAATAAGGTAGAAGTGTACTTGTAGCCTCATGGGACACGAATACAACGGGTGCGTCAGTTTATTTTCACCGGGTGCATCCATACATAGGATTTGTTCGAACCAACGTTGAACTAGTGTCAAAATGTCCGGCAGTAAGTTTGGAAAAGTGAGCTACTTCGGTTTCCTCTTCTAATAACTACGTTTATGCCCACACACTAGATACTAAGTTGGCGCTAAAAACGTGAAGGACGTAAGAGGATCCTAGGTGCTTCATTTATCTCGATGAAGCTCACAAAAGAATACGCTGTGGAATCTCCCATGAAGGCCGACAAATTTCCGGAACTAAATGAAGCGTTGGAGTAGTATTCTTAATTGAATGGGCGATGAGCATAAACCTTTTTCGCGGACAAAAGACCAAATAGGCAATGGCTCATGTTGAAGGACAAAAAAGACCAGTTCGGAAATCATCCGAACGCACTGACGGTCGGAATCAAGCCTCATATAGAAAAGTCGAGTGCACCCAGAGAAACAGTAACATTTGCTGAACCACGTCAGCAGACAACATACGCAGCTCTGAAGATGTTTCCCACTAGTAAGGTCCAAATGAGCTATGGCAGTTATGCTCGCCCAGGAATAAACGGCTTCAACTCGGAGTCTTTTCCGTGTACTGTCCATGTGCCCGTTTAAGATAGGTGGTATTTATTGGAGTACCAACAATGTTGAAAGGTGAAAAAATCAACTGTCTAGTGTACCGTGTCAGAATATCAAAAGAATGTGTAAAAAGAACAGGATCTCTAACCTCTGGGCAGTCTGTTAGTAATCCTAGTCATATTTCAGCAATGCATCTGTGAAATACGGTCATTATTCATAGACACAGCTCTTCTGAACAGTGAATTTGGTCAGAGGAATTCAGAATACAGGATAATACGCCCGACGCTCAACATAGATAAAAATATATCGATTCGGTAACAAGCATCTATACCTGATGTCTGATGAAAAATGTTTCACATCCAAGAGATCTAGGGTGACCGCATGTGTAGCACGTTCAAAGCAACTGACGAATATTTGAACCATATAGATTTATCGAGCCGATTTATTGGTCTGCCGTACGCGACAAAGTTTACCAGAAAATCCTGTTTTTTGGGAACAGTCAAGTATTATTCCCAAACTTCAACGGTCCTTGTGGAAACGTGACAAGTGATGAGCCGGTTTGAAGATATTGACTATAGAGTAGGGTGTGCTTAGTTCTGAAAAAGCGACCAACGAAGCGTTTACAGGTGAAAGGTACCCTTCAGGTGGATGAAGCGGCTTCGGTTGCGTGCCAGTCTCGTTAACAGTTTTTCATCGTCTACTGCAATGGCAAACAACCACTAACTAGAGTTGCGTGCATGGTGAACAGGAGTTATGTACTCACAGTGTAAAGTCATGCCCCTGGATATGCAGTCACTGAACACGCCACTTACAATCCAGGAAAAGACACTCGAAGTTGTGGAGCGTTTTACGTACCTTGAAAGTTGTAAACGGTCTGAGGTCAATGCACGAAACTTCAAGACTCGGGTGGCATGGAGTCAAAGGACATGCATCAGGCTACAACACTGGCTGTTTTGTCATATGGTTGAGACTTGCCCTTTTCGAGCGGCGGAACTAACACGTCTTCAGATGTCCGACAACCGTTCTTTCACAGTCATAGCCGATGTGCGTTGGTGTCGGGGAATCGAGGCAATTAGAAAGTGAGTGTTCGGTCATGCAACGCGGACATATATCAAAGAATGTGTCCAGCACCAGAAGCTGCGTTCGTTAGACGATGTAGTGCTCATGCCGAACAACCGTCTGCCTATGATAGTGCTACTTTCCGTGCCCAATTCAGTGGTTGAAGCATACAGGTGGCTAAACCCCTGACTTGGCAGAGGAGCATGAGATCACGAAAAGTCTGGGTGCTATCAGCGTCTTGCCTTCTAGGATGGGGACTACGTCATCCTCACTGCACCTGGTTGAAAACGCTGCAAGATATCGCTGCTAATCCACGTCAGTGGTGTTCTTGTTGTCAGTTTCAAACCAGATTGCATGAATGTGTGTGCAACCGACCTAAAGCTGTCGCCTTGTGGTGGCTTCTGTGCTCCGATGATCCTGTGGACTACACTGGCTGGAACTCAGTTCCCTAAGGTTCAACCATGACAGGAAGGCCAACGGGGAGCAGCCCTAGGAACGAGTCCCCGTATTACGAGGTGGCGCGGAGGTAAAGTCGTACTGTCCTCTGCGATAGGTGTGTGAAGACAGGAAGGCGTTTCCCCTAGGCGACCAGGATCTCCATATTTATGGAAGCAGCAAGTTCGCCTTCCATCTAAGAAAATGTTGGCCCTAAAAACCGCACACTCCAATCACCAAACGGTTGACCATAACCGCTGGCACGTTATTCAATGCGGTGGAAATACTTTTAAAACTAGAGTCCGGTGCTGCTCATTTGGCGCATGCTGTGCACAGCTGCATTAGAAGTGAGACTGCAATTCCTTACTCCCTACGTCCTCGGGCCAGGACCACCCTCTACAGCAAAGCGGGTCAGACTATTGAGTCATTGGCTTCGGGGAGGGTCCCCCAGCAAACCCTAAAAACCGCTGTCTCGCAGTTCAGAATTTTGAGTCAGAGGCTAGGGGCAGGGTCTCCGAACATAACCCCACATCCTCCTACTGACTTGTGGGTATGCCTTTTAAATCAAAGGCTCAAGGTGGGGTGCCTCAACTAAACCCCGTTGTTCCGCCTGGACAACCGGAAAGTACTAGGTGCTCTTGCAGCTCTTCGCCCACCAGCCTTCTCCCACACTCCTTCCCACACCCATCAAACAATGCAGTGCGACCAACACATTTGCCAACCCCCTTGCCAGTATTCCGTGTCTACACCGCCAAAATAAACCAAAATAATAACTTACCGCAAAGGACTGATCAACGTTGCAGCGTTTAATGATCGTACTTTGTCAGGTTGGGCAACAGGCACCTCTTGCTTGGAACCCTGCTTTCCTTCTCTGTCGATGTATGTTGTGTCTCCGAAAAACACATACAAGAATTCATTTCGGTCGTGCACCTCAAACTGCTTAGCACGAGCTCATATGCCCCCTTGTTTAACTCTTCGGTAACCTAGTGGTCCTGACACAATGGCTCATGGTATCTACGGTGTGGGAGTTGCCCTCAGCCAAATGCTGAAAGCGTCCTACTGGACTGGTTCCCAGTAAACAGTCGTCTTTGCCCTGTGCGGTTATCTGGTTCATGTACATCAGACTCCCTATTAGTAGAACGCTGGCAGGATACAGTCAATAATTCCTGACAGCGATTCTAACTTGCGAGGTTCGCGATTCCATATTTTGCTATTTTTTCGTATAAGCATGCCTGTATAGTAGTTTAGGATTCTCCAAAGTTTATCCGTTAGCACCAGTGCCTGCTGGTATCTCATGAGTGCGGTGCGATGATGCCAACAAATTCGTAGCCCGTAGAGGACGATTCGCTTGGGGCAGCCTTATGGAAAGATATGGTAGGCCTCCATGGGCACTTTGCTTTACCCACACCAGTTGGCAAACGAAAAGTTTCATTTCAGATTAAAACCTTTCGGACAAGTGTAAAATATTAGGTTTGTTGGAACAAAGCCTAGTTGGAAATATGCCGAGAGACAGGCTCCACAACATGCCGCAAATTGTAGCTTTGTGTTCTCATTACTAAATAAAGATAGAACGTACAGAAAACTCCAGTTTGACTATTCACCCCAAAACCGCCTAAGATGGGCTCAGATAAACCAAATTTTGAACTTACGGTACCTAGAGATCCTAACTAAAAAAACTCGTGAGATCCATGGTGTGGAAGTTGCACTCAGTCCCAAGGTTGAATACGCTTTGTCCGCACTCTGTATTTTCGTTTAATTTCCCCAATGAGGAACTAATTAGGCGAAATCTGGGGGGAGGGTCTCTTAAACCTAAGAATTCAGACCTCCAAACGATTAACTTGTCAGCCTGGAATATGCAGAGGACATTGTTTCTATTTTTGCAAAAGAATAGGAGAGTAAGTAATACTGGAAAATCTTATTTAGATAATCCAGTCCTTCGGCGTGTACTTTGCACCCATAAAGTCATTGTGAAGGACGCACGGCCTTTGTACACGCCTTTCAAGAACTGACACTGGAACTTGCGCAACGCTATACATGAAGGAAAAAGCTTTCAGGTGTAGTACCCTTTCGGTGCCTAGCTGCTGTGCAAACGGGAGGCAAAAAGGCTGGGATACTGCCAGGTTGTCCAAGCCTTAACAGGAGCAATCGAGATGCTGAGGTTGGGTTCGAACTACGAACCTTCCGGTCCGCAAGCTGCCACCTCAACCAATGATCTACCTCAAGCCCCATACATAGGAGGATGAGTTAGTTTCGACAGTTGTGCGACAGACTGTCAGTGTAAGAACCTCAGAGGTCCGAATGGTTTTTGCCAAAATCATCATCATCTGCCACCTCAATGATCTACCTCAAGCCCCATACATAGGAGGATGAGTTAGTTTCGACAGTTGTGCGACAGACTGTCAGTGTAAGAACCTCCCTCATCCGAATGGTTTTTGCCAAAATCATCATCATCATTATCACTGTCAGCTGTAATAACCACGTACTCGGCGTACAGGGGTTGTAGCTGCCGCATTTTCGTTCACCGATGTTTTCGGGGGGGGGGGGGGGGGGGGCTGCGCATT
>NW_008751924.1:426913-433443 GCF_000715545.1 Opisthorchis viverrini | reverse complement strand
TTTTGTTCGGGGACCCTGACCCTAGCCTCTGACTCAAAAGTCTGACCCACAAGGCAGTGGGAGAATGTAGGGTTTTCTTTGGGGACCCTGCCCGGAGCCGATGACTCAAAAGTCTGACCTGCCCGGCTTCAGGGGTTTGGCCTAACCCGAGGGCGCAGAGAATAAGGCACTACTGTCTCATTCCTGATGCCGCTGCGCAAAAAGGCATCAGTGAGTCTCAAAAGACGGGCACATTAGACCACAGTGTGAGTTGTGTTGTCTGGGTGAGGTAGTTGGCCACTCATAGCGGAGAAACTGAGATACCTTCGGGAAATTGACAAAAGACGTCTGAGCTATAGCCTGAATTGGCTGGAGCCAACTAATCCGCGATCAGGTGATTGAGAGACACGTTTTCAGTGAAACGGACGATACCTCACCAAAGGAACTTATCCACAATTGCAAGTTAAGGCGGCTGGGCGCCGCACGCCAAGTTACGGTCTGCCTAAACGGGCAATGTCCTCCGTGCCTAATTCAGAGAGACAGGAACCTAAAGATATTACGAAAAGCTTGAGCGCTATTGGTGCTCACATTTCACTCCTTGTACTTAGTTGAAGACACTAATCGATATGGCGGCTAACCGATGTCAGTGGTGTTCATGCTGAGTTTCTATCCGGATTGACTGCATTGGAGACACACACACTTCCAATGTTCTTCGTAGGATAGCCTTAGGTCCCCCTCTAAGTCTTATTCCGTTCTTTTTTCATCATATGGCTGTACGTAAGTGAAGCACCAGCCCTCTCACCTGGTGTTGCTGTTGCTCCAGTCCCGTTATATGAAAAGATGTAGCGATGGATACGGTGGTAAACTACAACCGGCTTTGTGGATTTTTATACACCAGGGAGTCACTTGTGATGTCAAAAAGGTATATCACTAGGTCTCAAGAATACCAGGCTGCATTAAGGGCTGTATTGTTGAATGTTTGGGAAACATGACCCCTGAGGACAGATAGTGATGACCACCGATGCCTCTGTAGTGTTGCTAGTTTTGGAGGACGTCAAAAAAGTAGTTTGGAAACGGGTAATTGGTTGTAAATCGTGGGAAATATACACCATAAACTACGGTGGCTATGCGCGCCGAAACACCTTTCAGGATGATGATCATAATGATACCGGTATTTACCTGTACTGTCACGTTACTTCCGAAGAAAAAATCTGGCGGACACTTACCAAAATTTAGATTCGAGAAGCCGGGGGATAAACGGACGAAACTCCTCACCTTCTGTGCGTGGCAGCGTTGGTGTTTCATCTGTAAGGAGTAGACATTACGCGACTATATTACCGAAGACTTCTGCAAACGCCGGATCAACCTTAGGTGATATTGCTGCGATGAAGAGACCCAACAAGTATATTGCTAACGCATAACTTATAATATGGAAACCCTAAATTTCATGGAAATATAGTCGCACGACGTGTACTTGGAGATGGGCCACGCGTAATACGTAAATTGTCAAGAGAAGTAAAGCAATAAACCATCTGAGCACTCTGTGAGGGGCTAGTTTATCGATTATTGATTGGTGCATCTGCAAATTGAGCAAAGTTTTAGGCAGAATTTACCACAGTTATGGGACGGAAAATCCGGGAAGGAAAAGACGAAGAAGATGAATCAACATGTTCTTCCAGCTTCATTGTGGCCTAATTATGTTGTCCTTCTCTGCTGGCCGATCCGGAATGTACGGACCACGGGACGGGGCCACAGGTTTATTCGCGCTACAGTTGCGGTAGCACTCGGCACGACAGCGCGGGAGAGACGTCGTTAATGGCGAACAGCCATTGGTCGATGGCCAAGCGGCAGAATAGGATATGGATACGACCTCGAACTAGTGGCATTCGTGCACATCGGATATGTGATACATGAAAGAATTTAGGGGGCGACTTACCGATTTATGTGACGTCGATAAGCTAATACCGGAACGAATAGAAACTTTATTGTCTGTAATCTTACTACCATTTCCACATATTCTATTTTGTAAACATTGGAGTTTTCATACTCACTAATGCATGTAGCCCTTAATGTGTTATCATTATGATGAATTCACCATAATCCCTCTTTTTCTACTCCCAGAGGTGACACCATGATGGAAAGAGTATTCAATAACCACCCACAAGACAAACTGGTATAATTTTGCATCTGAAACAAGTTCTTCCGCAAACAGCTAAAGATTATGGAAGCATTCCAGGCAGTCCATTTAATAAAAGGGCATCAAAGACCCCCATCCGTTTTCGTTCGTCGAACTGTTCGAATGGATGGGGTTGGACGAGAACCAATCAGAAGCTCGGTTGGACAGAAGGCAAAGCGCCTGCTACAGCTCACTGTAAACCACATAACCCGCAAACAACCTTGAGACGTATATCGTACATGGTTCATTATGATATGTGGTTTTTATCTGAAATTCGTTTACAGATTAGTTCTCCATAACTGAATTTCACGTTCACTGCACTCCAAAGGCTCAGTATGTCAGATGCATGTAGGACTTCGTACAATTTTGTCTTAGTACGTGCAGTTCCGGCACGCAGGACATTACCGAGCCGAGAAATGATGAGACAGCAGCTCACTAGAAGCACATGCAAGTTACTTTTGCCAAAAACTATAGGGTTTTAGAAGTTGTGATTTCTATGGAGAGTTAGTCTAACTCATTTGCACCTTTTGGTAACATGTTGCTCATAGCGTTTTGTTTAAGTCAGGGAAATTTCAAGGCTATGGACTATCGTTGATTGACGTTGCGTTGCTGGTTTGCGCGTGATTAAGCACGGAATCGGACTTTAGCATATTTTTGCGTTTTTCGGTGGTCATTAGGAACAAAATACCATCTACAAATTGTCAGATGCGAATTCCACCCCGGAAAAATCGTTTATTGACGTTTGCTTGCTTTGAGCTTCCCAGATTCCAATGAGAAGACTACTTCAGCCATCTTCGCCACTATACATTTTCGTGTGGAGTCAAGCTTCCACTAAGAACAGCATTGTTAGATAACAGCATGGGCCGTGCAGAAGCGACGTGCAGGCCATCTGTCGTGCATGTAACTGTACTCGTTGTCGTTCATCTTTGTTACTTGTTTTAAACACTGTGAGAAATAAGTTCCGCATGTGTATCAGTATAACCAGACGAACTAGAAATCCAGAATTCAGATCAGCGTAAGAGGTGGTACGTTTGTGTTCGAATTGGCGTATATGTACAGCATATGGAATATTAAGAAAAGAGAATAGTGAATAGAAGAATGAATAGAGTATCAGTCACGTTCATCACAAACACCGGACCAGTATTTATGCAAACCGCCGAATACGAGGCCTAACTTATGCACACACACAGTCTAATGGCGGACTGCGGACCTCATGCTCATAACTGTACGCAATGTCGCCTACCTTAACTACTTTTTGAAACGGCTAGGTCAGTGCTTGTGTGCGACGCTGATCTTTGGGCATGAACTATGTGCGGTGCCCTAATCTAACTGCAAACGATGGCCCGTCATACCCATTACTGTGCTGGCTTTCACTTATATCTGCTACCTATAGTAAACATCAAGCCAGTATGTATGCGGACCGATAAAAGTGCGGCCCCAACCATGCATGATATCCTAAACCAACGACAAAGGATGGCCTGTCATACTTGTAGTCGATATCGCCTGCGTTGGCTACGTGTCGTAATTGCTAGACCCGTGTCTGTGGGCACCGCTGAGAATGAAACCTCAACTACGCCTAGTAGCCCAGTGCGGTGGCAATCGATGGCCTGTTATACTCATACTCGATGTCACCTGCTGAGGCTAATTATAGTGACTACCGGGCCCGTGCAGATTCCCGAAGCTGACCACAGTGCCCCAAATATACATGACAGGCCGATCCAGCGACCAACGGCGGTCCTTCATATCCATACGTTGTCCACCTGCCAACCCCATGCCCGAAATTACACAACCACCTTTGACTAAACCTGTTCCTATCTATTGGTTGTATCGGTACAAACGTAATGTATGGTTTCTGGAATAAAGTATAATCAATTACAACTCGTGCACATTTTCTGCGGTATCATTTAAAACACATAATTAAACAGCTGTAATAGCTAACTCCTCAATTTCATAAAAAATCAATTTGGCAACGATTCCCGTCGGTGTCCGCGCTGAACCTGGTGACCTACTGTCATAAAGTAAACTCCCTACCTCTCAATTAGTCCAATAGGCGATAACGAGTGAGCCGTACGTAATTCGGTGATTTGGTAGCGGGATTCGGCAATAATATGCATTACTGGGACCAGCGAATTTGAAGCTAAAGAGAGGTGTATAGTTGCCAGTTGTAGGACCAAGTGCTGTAAACTTGAGCCCTAGGATTCAAGGGTCATACGCGTTCCCAAACGTAGATGCGGCCGTAGCGACGATCTAGTCAGTGGGCGGGTGCTTTGTGTCAAATCCGCCCATATAGAGCATTTGTAGCTACGCGATCACCCACATACCTGGCCGTTCAGATCAAAGTCGCTCACTGAAACACGAGATTTATCATTTTTCATGCCCACAACCATGTCACATTAAAGTGACTCATCAAACGCCGATTGTTTGTACCGTTTAGTGAGCACAGCAACAACTCACGTGCTGCCACCCACGTACACGCAAACGGACCTACATATAGGTAAACGAACACAATCTCAACACATGCTCGCGCGCGCAGGGAGCAGGAAGTCCACATCCCTCAAGTCTACGGACAATTATGGAACACATGTAGCAGTCGTACTGCGGAGAAAACACGTTCCTGCAGTCCAGACTTTCACCAAGGGACTCTCATAGACGATAATTTCCTCTTTTGACTTGCTCCTATTTCGCAACGCATTTATTTTATTACGTGTTGCAACCCACTACCACTTTTATTAGTGCATACACCTTCTGGTTTGTATTATGGGTATCATCACCTGCGCAATTATACACTAAATTTCAACTTCATTCGATTTCTGCTGCGATACCGATACAACGTAGATAAATAAAAATAACAGCTCATTTCGCGTTATCAAAACTCGTAACAATCACATACACAACCACAGTGGCAATCTAACCAACAAGGGTCACTCCTATGGGCTTGATCCACCTCATCATTCATGTCAAAGTACTGCAACCCATCTTCACTTCCGAAAACATGTCCACTATATCAGAATAGATGGGATAATAAGAGAGTTAGGGCTGATGAAATCCAGCTGCCTCAGATAGTGATAATGATCTAGCTGGAGACTGCAAGGACACATTCTTCAGAAGAAATCATAGGTGGGCAACCGAAAAATCGCCACCTTACTGTCGCCTTACGGATTTGCTAACAACAAGAGCTACGGTTTTGAGACAGCTGTGGTCAAACACTTGAAAACGCCTTGGTTGCGCTTTCCAAACAGGCCAGGTCTCACAGCCACACAACAGAACAACTCGCACCGCAACATGGTACACGCGTTACTCGATCTTCACGGACATACCACCTTGACGCCATAGATGTTTCAAATTAGCAAACGCGACCCGAGCATTGCAGGTTCGTGCAATGACCTCATCTGTCACCCTACGCTTAAAGCTAATACAGCTTCGAATGTATATAAAAGACTACCTTCCCAACGGGATCGGAAAAATACTTACGATCTTACGTAAACTTTGTTGTACCTGTGAGGATTCCTAACCAAAAAACGTCCCCCTCCTCACGGAATCGCAAACCCCAGCCCAATGACCTCAAAAATGACGTCCGTTACGGGGCTGTCCAGAAACCGAAGTATTTCAGTGCAGTGATGGCAAGGCACTGCTATACTTAGTTTGATATCACACCTGCCAATACGCCGTTACTTCTCTTGACTGTACCCCATCGCCCACTTGTTCCATCACCTGCAACTGCGAACAAACTCACGCCTTATTCTGACTGTAATCTTTGTCCCGCCTGAAAAAGTTGATTCCATTTAAATTTGTCTCATTTCCCCCTTTGAATATAGTGGAATATGGGGCGTGGGGTATAAATTTTTTGGAGGTAGGGCATGCAGTTGAAGTGAGAGTTATCAATCAGGCATTCTTTTGCACGTCTGGGAACTTGGCCTCAGCCTATCGACTTCGCCTGCCTAGGCTTGGGCGACCTGACAGTATCCAAGTCTGTAGTGGATAACGCTAGCAAATACCGGTTCAAAGTAGTTAAATCAAGTGATTAAAAATAGGGCCGTGGGCTAGACGCACACCCAAAATATCTCTGAAATCATGATTCGAAGGAGGAAACTTTAACATAAATTCCTAACATTTGATGGTAATTTTTCGGGCGTGTGAGATCTTCCCAAACGGCCGCAGTTTTGTTGAAAGTTGTTTAAATCTACTCAACCCCCACGATATTCAAGGCGCGCGACATTCATGTTTTAAATGGCTGCTATGGCTGAGGCCAGCGGCTAGACGCACAATGTATTTTTCTGCAAAACGCCTGCAGACGAAATAAAAACTTTAATGTCAAACTGTTGCACTTCTTTGCATATAGGCGTAGACTGAAAACCCCCCTCATCTGCCGTTATTT
>NW_008751924.1:422753-423773 GCF_000715545.1 Opisthorchis viverrini | reverse complement strand
ATGTACCTTATACATAGACATTCTACACTATGAAGTGGCAAGTCTGAAAATGCCGTAGATTTCGAGAAATCAATCTCATTGTGCGAATAGCCAGCGGCATGGCTGAGCGCGTGAATGCAGGGGATGATTTTGTGGAGAATTTAGCTCATCAAAGTTTTTTCTCATTCATTGCATTTCAGTTCGCTTGGAAGGATACCAGACGAAACATTTCGTTGTTTTCTTCCGTAGAAACTCCAAAAAAGAGCTGCAATTCGCTGCTTTTGTGTGAAAAAGTCTTCTATCGTTGCAGCAGACATCCCTGCAGACGAAGCAGAAGTCGCGGCTTTCGTCGCACCTAGTAAGTTGTGTGTATTTTGAAGCACACGTCGTACTCATTGTCCAGCAAGGTTTCACTTCATGGTTGATTGTTTGTAAGCGGTAGCACACGTTGTGTTGATTGTCCCGACAAGGTTGTACGTTCGCCGGTAACATGACTGCTTGAGAGTTATTTCCTACTACCTGGAGCACAACTATCCACGCAGCACGTTTATTTTTGACAGGCTCCCCATCAACCGGCGACTGATAAATGATGAATTAAAGGAGTGTTCTATCCTTTTGAAATACGGTGCTCCGTCATCGGAGATTCGGCGTTACGTCGCCGACCACTTTGGAAGGGTACTCACTAACAAGCATGTGCGTGACTCGAATCAAATGTCGACCCCATTGTTAAGTAGGCCGTTGGTTACCTTTAAGTCGGTTTTTTAGATGACATGTCGTCCATCATAGCCAAGTTTCGGGAGTGCGGTCGCGTGCTGCTGGTGGAATCGGAGAGTGGCAGATATAGTCACCTGTGCTTTTCTCGAACGCAGCAGATAGCACTCTTTAGACATTTTCCAGACGTCTGCACAAGCAGCTTGATCGGTTGGCTGGCAAACTGAAGCTGCTGGAACCGCGTAATGCTGCTGGGTGCATGAAGCGTCTGATTGTCCAAAGACAGCTGATGTGGCGTCAACATGCAATTAGTGCACAGGACAACCAGCC
>NW_008751924.1:418660-419167 GCF_000715545.1 Opisthorchis viverrini | reverse complement strand
GTGAAATGTTTTCCTCTTCTGCTGGGATAAACATGAGTAACGTATGCTGCTTATCAAAAGTTGAGCAGTCATCCTAGATTTCGAGCCGAATAATAGTTGTGTGCGTTGACAAATTCGTTTTCCTGGATAACGACGGGAGCGACGCAAGCTGCGCTTCAAAACTAAGCAGTGGAATGAGGTTTTGTAATCCGACGTTTCGGTTCCAGTGATCAACCTATTCAAGAATTTCTACGATCAGTAATCCTTAAAAAATTGTTCATGCCAACAAAACGTCGAATATAACAAATTATTTCACTACGCTGTCTTCACTGAAGAAATCCCATACGCAGAGATTCACTGAAAAGATGTTTGTTTCACTAAAATCTGCATAGTCAAACAGGTTAAATTGGCCTTGTAGGTTGAGGTTTATGATTAGCTGATTGCCGTAAATATCGGTGACAACTCGCTAGGCTGCATTTTCATGGTTGCACCTAGAAATGCCATTGTAGCGGACTAGGACCTAATCAG
>NW_008751924.1:395923-418650 GCF_000715545.1 Opisthorchis viverrini | reverse complement strand
CTCAACAGGTACGATCAATAGCCAAGTTGTGAGCCAAGTACAGTTGTGAGTATAAAAGGCTGTCAGATATGGCTATCACGCATAGCTGTGGCCTTATTTTCACCGGTCGGTATATAAATTGCACTGATGTTTACTGTAGCTAGCGAAGACAAGCGGGATCGCGTATAGTTAACGGTATACAAGACCATCATTGACCATCGGATTATGTTAATGTGCATAGGTGCAGTCTCATTATCAGCACTGCACATAAACGCGGGCCTAGCAGTTACAACAAGTATTCGAGATGAGTGAAAACTAGTAGAGATACGAGTACAATTGGCCGTCGCTTCTTATTGGATCGGGCTGCTGCGCATATGTGGGGAACCTTTATTCGCGTCGCACATAGACACGGATCCAGCAGCTACAATAGGTCGTCGAGGTGAGTACCAACGGCTACCGTCATTGTGGTGACCACTTCATGGTTGGTGGTCACCATTTTTAGAACGTCATAGTTATAATAGGGAAGACGCCCACAGCATTCTAGTAACACTGTATTATCTACAAGCTAGTTATGCATATCTGGGAAATAGGATCGTCCACAGATGTCCCTAGCACTGCCACTGCAAGTTTGTGCTGTAATCTAACTTTATTGAACTTAATGGAATATGAGATCCATGGGGAAAATGTGTTGTGAGCGGGTTCACCAAACAAAACTATCCCATTTGCTAAAACTGAGGTGTCTAAAGCAAACAAACACCTGTAACTGATCCTGTAGGGTGGCATTTGCATTAAATACTCTTAGGATGTTATTTTTATTCCTCAGGAACACCGAAGAACGCCAAAATATGCTAAAGTACGATTTCGTGGTTTATGTCGCGTAAACCGGCAAAAAATCCAAATCGGCGATGGTCAATGACCTTGACATTTCGCTCACTTAAACCAAATGCTACGTGCAACATGGCACGGGAAGGTGCTAATTGATTAGACTAACTTCCCATTAAAATAGCAAATTCGAAAACCCTATGTTTCGGGGAACTGAATTTGGGTGTGTCAATAGCCTGCGGCATCTCCTTCATGGAATCTTCCTTAATATATTCACAGATGCTTTCTATCCCGTCGTAGTCTTAAAGGTAGATCACCTCTCGTTAATTCTCTGACAGCGTAACCCAACACAGCAAGAAGGGAACACGCCTTTTACGAAGTACAGAATTTGTATTGTGTGTATGCGTCCATATATCTTTACTTCAAACAAAACAAAAGTTGTTCGGTATGAGGACAAGAGGAATAAGCTGATATTTAGTGAGAGATAGAAAGTGGTACAATTTGATTAATGATAAGTTACAAAGAAAGTACTAATGTACAGTGGTCAGAAGGATCACCATTAGTCTACGTGCCTCCTTCGTGTGAAATGGCAACCAGGCACCGAAAGGATGCTACAGCTGAATGGTTTAAATTTAGGTTTTTGTTTTAATTGTCTGGGAAAGAAGGTGCGGAATTGGCACAGAGAGAGTTGGTGCACGTTTAGGACAGGTTACAGACTGAAAGTGCCGATCATGTAGGACAAATGTGGATAGACAGGCACGAAGGTACCGACCACTGAGATGACAAAGGAGAGGGTCGTAACATTGTGGCGACGTGTGCCACTTGGTTGTTGGCTGAAGGATGTGTGATNGGCGGACTTACATAGCTGACTGCGGCCCTCAAATTTCTTCCCGTGGTCCCTATAATATCCGTAACTCAGGATGTATACTCTCACTGTCGATGTGTCGAACTGTCTTTAGACAAAACTTTTTCCTTTGCCTTTATTCTAAACTACGGAACAAGCTCCCCTCCCATATCCGTACTATTTCATCTCACGTTGGCTTTCGAAAGGCCATTGATTCTTACCTTTCTATCGAGGAAGCTGAGTGCCTTTTCGCACCTCAGCTTACACTAGACACTTTTTTGAAATAGGCCCTAAGCCTTTCTAATCAGTGAACTCACCTTGACTGTCCTGCTATTAGGTCCTAGAACTTACACTTACAAAACTGGAACCCTTAGCATTAGTCCGCACTTGCGACAACTACCCTGCCAAGTGCTCTTATCTATAACCCGTCACTCTATCTCTCTCATGCCTGTCTCCACGGACCTATTATTGCTATATCATCAGGTGTTCCCCACTGTTTGTGACATTGTCCTCTTTTTGTGCAATCCGTACCCCCACAAATCCCTCAGTCATGCTCCATTCTGACTGTAAAATTATGATCGTGCCAGACGGTATGCCACCCACAAGTTGGAAATAAACATTATTATTATTGTTAAATGCTTTGGAGAAGTCGACAAATATGGCATTCGATATGAGTCCTTCGTCCTTGGCTTGGGTTAGGCTGTCCATAAACACGAACATTTTTGTCACGCAAGAGCGGTTTGGGAGAAATCCGCGTTGAGCTGGAGATATCAGGTTGCTGGAAATAGGGTGGTCTAGGATTGCTCGCTTCAGAATGCGTCCCATTACCTTGCACGGCACGCTGAATGGGCCTATATGCTTATAGCTGCCAGGCGATCTTCGGTCACCAGTTTTGTAGTTTGGCATGACAATCGCTTCTTTCCAAGCAGAGGGAAGGCGGCCTTCGTCAGGCGACTGACGAAACACCAAGTATAAATGATTCGCTTGCGTGGAGGACTTTTCTTTAAGGATCCTTGGATGGACCTCGTCGGGCCCCAACGCGCAGAATGGGTTGATCTTTTGCCAGAGTTGACGAATGTCCTCCACCGTGAGGAACAAAACGGTTAGGGGCTGTTCGTAGTTTCTCCTTGATAAGAGTGGAGGTGACGAGGGCGCTGAGGCTGAGTATGGACACGCATAATATTCTCTGTAGACCTCAGATACCACTTTTGTGTCACTCGTCGGTTCTCCCTTTCCGTCCCTCAAGGAGAACTTGGATGGCTTGGTTCTGCGGTGATGTCACATATGTCTGAACAATACTTTTTTGTTTATTCGAGCGAGGTCCAGGATGGTGGCTTGTTTTCGTATGTTCCATTGGCGGATTTCCGATTCACAGCGGTTCCGCATTTTGCGAAATGCCGGCTTATCTTCTGTATCCTCTGTGACCGACTTTTTTAAAAACGTTAGGACCTCTTTTCAGGAAGACGCTGAATCCTTTTGGAAATCTGCGGCTCATCCGAGTGCGTGCTGTTTTTTTTGGGACGACCATCGCGACAGCCTCGTGAGCCTCCCGGATAATGGTACAGTGGTATAATTGTTCCACTGGAGCTGGTCCCAGTGTGAGATGCACATCACTGAGAAGTCTGCATGGCAGAAGCCTCCGAACCACGTTTGAGTTGCGAGATTTCTGGCCCTATAGCAGATGAAACCAAAGGTCAGCACACGGTGATCGCTGTCTCTTAGTGGAGCGCTGATTGTTGCCTGATCAACGAAGTGTTTTTCTTCGGCGATGACCAAATCCAGGAGGGATGGCAGTCGGCCTGTGCGGTATCTGGTGGGTGCAACGACATGTTGAGCCCCAGCGCTCTGTTGGACGACTTCAAAGGGCGCCGCCGCAAAAGGTCCCCTAATTCGATGCGCTGGAGCTCAATCCAGGAGGCTTATGGGGCGTTGAATTCACCTACCAGTAGGAGATGAGTGAAGTGGTAGTCGGAGGGGAGTTGCTCGAGGGTTCGTAAAAGGAGGAAATGGTCTTCATGGGGACTCGAGGGGCTACGGTAGACCGCATCGAGGAGAGAATCGGACCGGCGCAGCGGGATTTGGGCCCACAGTGAATCTCAAAGAGGTGCAGTAGTGGTATCAGAGAGGACAATCGGGATCAGTAGGGCTGAATGTAAGTACAGAGCAACCCCACCAGCCCTCCCTCGTTTTGAGTCAGCTCGAAAAATAGATATATCTAGATCTCCACGTCAGAGACATCCGGTGTGAGCCAGGTCTCTGTGATTTCGATCATAGACAGTTATTCAAGGCAAGCTGACCGTTTAATATTACAGATTTTGTTGAAAAGGCTGAGGCAGTTTGTGGACAAGCTTTTCGCTGCTGTCTCTGCTGCCTTAGAGGGTGAGAAGCCGAAAGTTGAGTGACCAGGGAGGTTAGCAGACTTAATATTTATGCGCTGGGTTTGAGTCCAAGGCTCCAAAGGGGCCTCTGGTACGATGTCCTCTGCTTCCTGTCTTCGTGGCTTCTGGAATATCTTTCCGCTTGCGAGGTTTTTTCGTTCCGTGAGAGCCCAGTTTTCTCGGTCCTTTAGGCATTGAGGGACCAATTTTTTCGCTGTGGCGAAAATTTCGACCGTTGCTGCTTGTAGCTTTTCCAGCACCACCTTTCGGGCGACCAGAAATGCTGTTGATCAAAGTTTTGCGGCAAAGTTTTGCCTTCCTGGATTCTTGGGTGTTTTGGCGCGCTTCGACATGAAAAGTGCCTCTGTGAGGCTCTGAGAGCTGAGTGGCGACCCCAGAAAGCTGTGCATTTGGTGGCCCTTTCAAGAGGCTCGTCTTTGCGGAGGACTGCACCTTGAAGCCAGTCAGAAATTTTCTAATCTGGCAAGTTTTATATGGCTTTGTTGGCTGCAGTCTGCAGTCGCTTTTCTTTCGTGGTTGTGTGGACAACCGATCGACCGGCGATCAGCTTAGCCAACCGGATGTACGAGGGATTTTCCGATTGGCTGTATTCACGTTTCTAGCTTTGGTTGTCAGGGCCTGGGCGACTGTTGTGTCCACACGCAGAGGCCGTTTTTGACGGAGTGGAGCTGGAGATTGGCTTCGCTGTTTGTCCCCGCACATCTGAATTATTCTAGTTCAGAGGCTATGGCTTCGGTGAGGAGTCCATGGCTGCACATGTGTCGTATGTTACGGAGATAAGCTTTGATAACTCCACGTACTTTGAGCGCCGCTTGCATATGAGGTTTGCCTCCTGTAGGGCATCACTGCCTTTCGTGTGCGATAGGCCTGTGGTGGTCGAATAAAAACTGCTGTCCGGAGATGTGACTAGTTGCGTTGACCTGCTTTCGGGAGCACAACTGGATATGACCACAATCGGCTTGGCCATGAGTTTAGAGTCGGCCGAATTTTTGCCCAGCGGAAGCCATTTTCGTGCCTCTATCCTAGATATGCTGTGACCAATCTTCCGGGCATCTTAAGGGCGATCGTCAGATAAACGCCTGATCATTGGTTAGCCTTTTGAATGCTGCCAGCCCGCTCTAAGATCTTCTGTACGGCATGTGGGGAATGAAAAGTGATTAGGAGCCCAAGAGTTTGCTTGCTTCCTTTCTGGCGTAATCATTCTGCGTGGAGCAACTGATCAGGCTTGGTGAGGACACTGCTAAGGATTGATTGTGCCAGCTTCACTGGTGTGGTTTTTCCGGAGAATGACCCCAGCTTATCACTTTTTTCTCCCTTAAGCTCCTATCCACTAGAGACGCTGTGGCGGGCTTTATAGCCGCATCAGAGAGTTGTATGACTTTCTTCGCAGTCAGAGGACCCGGTATGGATAGCGCGAGATGCTCGTTCAGCGAAGAAAGTTCCTTATCAACAAACGGTTACCAGCTTACGAGGTACAGCGCGAAATTGAATCTTAGAATATTCAAGGGTTTATTGGTGTTCTCCAAATTATACAAAACGGTTAAGGAGTAGGTGATGCAGGTTCCACCCATTTGATTGTTTTCTTAAAATTTGTATACGCTAAATTCCACAAACGTGACAAATAAGGCGCTTGCGTTCGTTGAAATTCAGCGCAACAGAGTTTGGAAGCGTAACCTTGGTGCAATGCAATAATCCAGGACAGTTTGGTGCATTTTTCAATATTGATGCGGGTATGCATCTCTATGAATGAGCACTATTCTCATGGATGCACAGATAATCACACGCAGATAATTGCGTGAGTCATCAACGTCTCGAGCAGATACTCTTCCTTCTAGTATGCATCACGTCATTCAGCTGGATTACGTCATGAATCGCAGCAATATTACCGGTAAATAAGGTCAACTTTTGCCCTAAATCATGACGACCCCACGCGTTTTTGGTTACCTTCGTTAGTGATTGTAACCGTCTACGCGGGTTGAGGCTAAGGCTACGCATGATGGCCCAATCTAATGGCCACCTGTGTTCCCCATACAAATAAATGCATGCTTTGTTGCTTATTATGGCCACTTATTGTAAATATCAGGTATAAACCCAGTCGCTCCGCCGAGTTTGAGGCCTGGGCTATTCAGGAAAGCCTAAATCCATGGCCCTTATTCATCACGACTGTGTGCATTGCCGCCCGTCATGGGTGACGTACAAAATGATAAAGTCAACATTGACTTATTGTTTTTATTTGTTTAATGGAATGGTACAACCTTAACGGGTTGTCGCACCACTTCATTCTCCGTTTCGCCGCTTTACTCTGATGAACCAAAGATGAAGCTTTTATATTCGCTTTACTACCGTTTATAACTTCGGTAAAACTACCTAGATATCGTGCTGTTATAAAGACAAACTTTCCGACTGATTACTTACTCTTGCTGTCGATAAGGAAGCATCCAAATTTACACCGACGATGGAAATGGAAATGAAAAATGAAGAGCAGTGTATTACAAGTACTCGTTAAATTGTAGAATTAAGGAAATTAGTGGGCCTTTAAACGTGCATCCTTGGCTGCAGCTGTAGCAAAGTTTCAGTCATTTGGCGGGTATTCGGTGTCAAAGACCACGAAATCATATATTCACCCCACTTCTGCTTCGTGGTACGGATGTCCCGTAGCTTAATAAATAATGCATTTTCGTCATCATCATTATAAATTGTAAGCATCTCATATTCAACCGCATCAGCAGCATCGCCAACTAAGGACTCTTTTCTGAAAACCGTTTATCAACCCGTATGCTTGCCCTCTTTAGCCTACCCTATTGTGATCTGCAGCATCCGGTTACAGTTTTGAGAATGTTTTACACCTCAGACACAAATAACACCTTAAAGGCCGCTCACTTTCAGGTTACCACGAGGTTCCTTTTAATATCTGTCATATTGGTTTGGATCGCCGCCCGTCTTCAATTCTACCATCATATCAAGAAATTTAAAATGCGCAGACAAGTAAGACGGTTACGCTTGATACGGTTCAACTGTCTCTGATGACGAAACTGCAAGCCGTACTCCATCTCAGGGTATCAGGAAGCTGCCATTTAACCCACATCGAAATAACATAAATCATCAGAATGCCACCACTTCCGTATCTGCCATCTACACCGTCGATGAAAACTAACTCCATCCACCTGGTCAAGTTTTGGGCCGCTTATCATTCCCATACTTCTGTCAACTCATTCTGCACCGCGTTCATCCCACCACGGCCCATGGATTAGATAACGCAAAGGACCGCATCTTTGACAAAACTCCCTTCGACTGCATGCCATCCTCCGAGTGACGGAGGGCTCCGCCTATCAATAAAAAATTCAGATATATGGGTGCAAAGTACACTTCCTCGTTTAAGCTAGCAGTTTTACACGAAAAGCGCGCGGTAAAAGGCTTCTAGACCAATTTGTTTTTCAAGTCCTTACACTGTTTCTTGCGTTGAATACGCGCCAGGCTGCTTTTCCCAAATCGTTCAAATACACAAAATGACCGAGCACCCCACGATTTTATCCGATCATTCTCCGTTCATCCTTCGGACTATCAAGCCCTCTAGACTCAACCAGCACCAGAATTAGTTGTTCAATTAATCCGTGCAACATGTTCTATAGCGGACTAGGACCTTATCAGCGTGTTCGGATAAATTAGCAAGCAAAGTAACCAATACAAAATTACAAAATCACAATAGGAAAGGAATGAGTAGCCAAATGGGGACTCACGAATGTGTAGGTCCAATACTCCACTACACCGATCCAAATGCAGTAACTGGCTGTGAGAGGAAATACTCCCTTGTCGGAATTTCCCACAGATGGTTCCGCGTGCGTGATATATTCCACGGTAGGAAAATTATTCACGGCTAAAAATGTCGCAGTGATTTATTGTGACGTTCAACAGTTGACACAGACACAGAGATTTGGTCCCACTGGTTCAGGAGTCAACAAACAGTTAAACGGAGCGTAAATACGCTCGTTCAGCAAGAACTCAGCAGGTCGTACCGGAAAACTGTGTATTCGTAACATTAAAACAAACGTCATGATACAATGTGAACGACGGTTACAAAGTGTGGTTCAAGTTCAGGAAGAATGGTAAATGTGACAACGGATTACAGACACTACAGTACTCCCCCCCTAGAGCGTCAGGAATAATAAAAGGGAATGACGCTCGATAATGTGACAAAACTCAAGGGGTGTAGTCTGCGAAGCGAACAGGAGTCTTGCAGGTTCGACCAACACGTGTTTGCTTCAGGATAGGTAACGGGTGATCGTCAATACGTCGTGCTATATGTTCGGGGTTCCCTGGGATGGCTGTACTGGAGGTTTGGGAACTTGTGGGTAGAGTGACTACAGTAGGGGGATCTGAGTGAGACTCGTCATCGATGAATGCAACTTTGAGTCTGTCGATACTGACGGAGTCCGGTTTTCCGTTCCTCTCAATCACAAAGTACTTGTCCTTGCGAGAAATGACTTTAAACGGACCATCATACGGATATTGCAACGGTCGTTTGACGCTGTCAACACGGACAAATACATGTGTACAAGAAGATAAACCGGGATCCAAATGTGTGCGTCGACCGGATTTCCGAGTGTCAGACGGGCGAAGAGTACGCATATGATCTTGCAGTCGACTGACGTATGTCGATGGTGAGAGGTCTTCATTGGGTGTGGATACACATACCATATCTCCGGGAAGACGTAGCGTTTGTCCATAGACAAGTTGGGCTGGAGTGCAACCAATATCCTCCTTCACGGTATTGCGAATGCCAAGTAATATCACTGGTATCGATTCGGTCCACAGCTGTGATGATGATTTAGCCATAATGGCGGCTTTCAGTTGTCGATGAAGACGTTCGACTAAGCCGTTGGCTGCAGGATTGTAAGCTGTAGTTTTGAAATGGTTGCATCCTAATAGCTGGTTCAGTTCACGAAACAAGGAACAGGTAAACTGACTCCCACGATCTGTAGTGATGCTCTCAGGGACACCAAAATAGGATACCCAAGAATCGACAAGGTGTCTGGCAACGGTTTCGGACGAACAATCGCGCATGGGGGTCGCTTGAGGCCAGCGTGTGAAGCGATCGACTATTGTTAACACATAGGAACATTCGTTGGATGGTGGAAGTGGTCCAACGATGTCTACATGTATATGTTGGAAACGGCGTGTAGGCAAGTTGAAACTTCCGGGTGGCGTAACCGTGTGTTTATGGACTTTACTCAGTTGACAGGTTTTGCACTGTTTTGCCCATTGTCGGATCTCTTTCTGCATACCAGGCCACAAGAAACGTTCACAAATTAATCGAGCGGTGGAACGGATACTCGGGTGTGAAATGGAGTGGAAATGCATGAAGACTGACCGACGATATTACTGAGGCACAAATGGACGAGGTTTACCAGTGGACATGTCACAGAGAACTTTAGAATCACAGTTTAACAGCGGCATATTAACGAACTTCAGGGAGGGATGTGATCTAAGCTCTTGTAGTTATTGGCCATGCCTTTGGCTTTCAGCTATTAATTGCAGATCGAACGGAGCGTGTACCAAGTGGTTGATATGGGCACGGGATAAAGCATCTGCAACTAAATTGCTGCGACCACTAATATGATGGATGTCACTAGTGACTTGGCTGACATAATTGAACTGCCTGGTTTCCCTCGGTGAATAACGATCAGACGTCGCGTTGAGTGCAAAAGTGAGCGGCTTATGATATGTGAGAATCACGAAGTGTCGGCTTTTCAAAATATGTTGGAAGTGCAGAACAGCTAAGTAGATTGCGAGAAGTTCACCGCCAAAAGTGCTATATCGAGTCTGCGCAGGTTGTAAGTGATGCGAAAAGAATGACAAGGGCCGCGTTTGTTGACCTCCTGTTGTAGAACTGCACCAACTGCGGTTTGTGAGGCACCAGTAACCAGGAAAAGAGGTGTAGACGGATCGGGATTTATATGTGCCAAATTAGTTGCCTGATTTAACACTTCCTTAACTGTTTCAAATGACGCAATGTCCTCCACTGTGAAGGTGAAGTTGCGAGTTTTCAATCTGAGTAGGTCGGTGAGCGGCTGGAGAACCTCGGCACAGTTAGGAATAAAGCGACGGTAGTAATTGATAAGACCAAGGAAACGTCTCGACTTTTTAATGCTGTTGGGAGCTGGAAAGTCGCAAATGGCGGAATCTCTAGACGGCAGAGTAGGGATGCCGTCCGAGTCAATAACATGTCCTGGAATTTCTGGTGACGAAACGCCAAATTGGCATTTACTACTATTGATGACTATACCATATTGCTGAAATCTTTCAAAAACTTGCTTTAAGTGAAGCACATGCTCGTTTTCTGACCGACTGGCGATAAGTACACCGTCAATATAAGCGTAGACGAAATGCAATCCCCGTAAAATTTGATCCGTGAATCTTTGAAATGTTTGAGCTGCATTTCTGAGCCCAAGTGGCATACGAACGAATTCATATAGACCAAATGAAGTGGTGACAGCAGTTTTGGGAACATCGTCCGGAGCGACAGGTATCTGGTGGTATGCCCTGGCAAGGTCTAATTTACTGAAGACAGATTTGCCGAAATCATGTAGATGCGGGAATTGGGTATTGTCCGGGATAGTGACACGATTTAGTGAGCGATAATCGCCACATGGTCTCCAATCTCCCTCGGACTTTTTGGGGAGCATTTTCAGTGGAGCTGACCAGGGGCTGCATGATGGTCTTATGACACCCAGTTGAAGCAACTCCTGGAATTCGGTCTTGGCTCTGGCAAGCTTTCCCGGAGCTAACCGTCGTGGGCGGGATGTAGTGGGTGGGCCTTTTTTCGAGATATGGTGGAAAACATCATGTTTTACGGAAGTGGTCTAGGAAGCAGGTTTCAGGATCTCTGGAAATTGACGATGAAGTGCTGTGTAACGGTTATCCGGCAAAGCTGGGCGGATTCCAATTTATGGAGAGAGTCTTTGAATTGTCAAGTAACTGTCGTCTGTGGAGATCAACCGTGAGACCAAATGACGTGAGGAAGTCCAGTCCAATAATGGGTTTTTTAACGTCGGCCACCGTGGAAACCCACGGAAACTGACGGCGAAGACCTAGATCGAGAGTAAGAAGCTTTTCACCATAGGTCTTAATGCTCGTACCGTTGGCTGCTTGCAGAATGTATGACACCGGCTGTAGGTTATGCTAGCGTGTAGGAGGAATTACACTAACCTCAGCACCGGTATCAATGAGGAAACTCAAGGACGTGGAGCGGTCATATACGAAGAACAGGCGACAGGTAGAGGAGCCGGGTGCAGTGTTCGCCATTACTGGCCGGCCATGGCGTTTCCCGAATTCGAAGGCTTTGTGGGGAAAGTGCAAGGTCTGGTGCATCGGATAGCGCGGTCACCGAAGCGACGGTGGTAGTAGCACCAGCTAGGTTGGTCACTGTGCTTGGGAGCACGACTGTGGGATCGAGACCTAGAACGTCTATGTTGTTGGGGGCGACCAATGAGTTTCGTGACTTCATTCAGTTGGAGGGATAACTCAGTAAATTGAGCTTTCATTGCACTGAACTCGACCTCCAGGTTAGATTGCGAAGTGGATTGTTGCTGAACGTTAGAGACCACGAACTGTCTACAGGTTTCATGGACGCGGTCAGCCACCTCAGCTAACTTCGCTAAGGAAGAATCCTGCTCGATGACGGAAATGACTTTACGGACTTCGATGGGCAGGCTTTGTTGCCAAAGTTCTTTCAAAACCGCATCGTTGACCGGATGCTTACCTTGCAGGTGCATCATGTGGCGGAGATGTTGTGACGGTGTTTTATCGCCGACGTCAACACCGGAGAGAAGCTTCCGTAGATTCTGCTCATCGCTGGAAGCGGTACGAGAAATGATAGCTGCTTTGAGAGCATCGTACGGATCGGTGGACGGACGGGTGTATATTAAATCAGAGACCTCTCGGGCAACGAAGTCTGGTAAGCATCCTACCACATAATTGAATCTGCTGCTCTGCGAGGTAATGCGACGCAATTCGAAAACAGCCTCAAGTTGGGTGAACCATAGCCCCGGATCACGTGCACCGAATTCAGGCAACTTAACGTAAACAACGTTGTCTATTTCGGGTGTCTGTGTCTGTTTGTAAGCCATGCTGACGTGGAAAATAAAAATAATAAGGCACGGGAGTACTGCAGAAAAAAATTAAGGAATTATTCGGGCTCACAAATTATGTAGCGGACTAGGACCTTATCAGCGTGTTCGGATAAATTAGCAAGCAAAGTAACCAATACAAAATTACAAAATCACAATAGGAAAGGAATGAGTAGCCAAATGGGGACTCACGAATGTGTAGGTCCAATACTCCACTACACCGATCCAAATGCAGTAACTGGCTGTGAGAGGAAATACTCCCTTGTCGGAATTTCCCACAGATGGTTCCGCGTGCGTGATATATTCCACGGTAGGAAAATTATTCACGGCTAAAAATGTCGCAGTGATTTATTGTGACGTTCAACAGTTGACACAGACACAGAGATTTGGTCCCACTGGTTCAGGAGTCAACAAACAGTTAAACGGAGCGTAAATACGCTCGTTCAGCAAGAACTCAGCAGGTCGTACCGGAAAACTGTGTATTCGTAACATTAAAACAAACGTCATGATACAATGTGAACGACGGTCGCAAAGTGTGGTTTAAGTTGAGGAAGGATGGTAAGTGTGACAACGGGTTACGGACACTATTATTCTGTCAGAATTCCATCCACATTCTAAGTCGCCATAATATCATTTACCGTGGCTCCTTACCGGTATCTGGTCTTCCTCTGCAGCTTCCTCAACTACTTATCGATTGGTCGCTACTAAATTATTTGCAAATTTTATGGGTAGTGGCCATCCATTTCTTTTGTTGTGCTCTAGCAGGCGCCAGAATACCAGCATCCTGCCTCTACAAATGTTTGTCAGTTATCCGTTCGGCTATACGAGCTAGACACTTAGGCATATATACTGCAAAGGTGATTGTTGAAACTGTTTGTTTGTGCCTTCACCGTCCCTACCCAGCTTTATTAACGATTAAACAACTTGATGTTAACTTAGTGGCAGAGCATTTGGCCAATGCACGCACATATGATCACGCAAGTTATAGTCGACAGTATATTGCCACTCCGATCATTTCTACCCAAATGCTGACGACAACTTTGGAAATCACCTCACTGTATTAGTTACAAAGTTTAGCCCCTCGGTTGCCCGATATTTTGATCAGCCTTATAGCTTACGCACTGGCACTCCCCACAAAATCTTCACTCCATTTCGAGTTCCTAATCTAGATACGACCGTCTTATAGCCCTGTTTGAAAAACAGAAGGAAACCAGGCTGCGCCCCCGACTGAACCAAATATTAATACTAATGTCACACACTTGTCTTTGTCATGAATCCCCCGTCAATCTTAATTAATTTGACTTATCCAATGTGTTCACGTAAACACGATGGTAAACAAGAGATGGTACGTGACCAAATCATCTCCCGCACGAACGTCTCCACCCGCTGCCCGAAACATTATGCTGAGCGCCGATCGTTAGGGTGACTATCCAAATTTCATTGAAAACTTAGTTCTAACGAAGACAAATTAAAAATAAAATTTTAGCACTCCATGGTATTTATTCGTAACTATAAAATCTCTCCAGAGAGTTGCAGATTTTTAAAAAATCGTTCAGACGTCCTTCAGGTCCCATTTGGGCGCGAACTTCACATTTTAACTTTTATCGAGTCTCAGCTTGTAATCCACGTGAGAACCATGGGAACCTTCGCAGGGGAGATGGTGTATTCCCGTGTTTTTTATTGAACTGGAGCAGGAAGTATTTTGAAAGGGCACATGAAAAATAATTTGGTCATCTTTGTTCACGCAAACTCAGAGTGAAGCAAATATTTGCCACCAGTTTAGGAGAGTTTCTTACCTTTGGCCATGGGGGGAATTGGTGGGTTTATGCGGACCGTGCTATAGAGGGGCCAGTTTTTTGGCGCCTTAGCTCAAGTGCGGCAGATCGTGGGTAATGCATTTGGCCGGAAGTTGTTGGAGATACGTAGAAATACGGGCAAACCATCAGACTGGATGTAGCAGCCACTATACAGATGTTGCAATTTTTTACACATATCCATGGACAGCCCCTACATGGACATCCTGGATGAATCATTTGGGGTTGTCACGGTTGCTAGGGGTGACCAAGGAATCGTGGTAAGTGAAGACTGACATATGCCATGATAACCATCGCCGGTGTGGGATAATCGCTGCCAACCGAATAGAACAATAAGACTGCCGTACTTAGAATGGAGACTGGGAATTAGAAAGTGTCAAAAATGATTCCAGATGTTGGCTAGACTGCAGCATAAGAGGGCAGGCAGCTAAGAGTGGTTGCTATTTCTGACTACTTTAGTGAGGCAACACTGTCCGACCTCAAAGCAATGATTGACATTATAGATCAATTACTAGGGAATGGCGGCATGCAATCGGTGTAAATCGGCGCAAAACGTTGCGTGGTATGGTGCTCGACCAAATTACTACCCAGTTGTTTAATCGTCCCTAAAGATAGTGGACAAGCCAGAGACACAGACAGACAGTTCAAAAGACTGTGGCGAAAGAGCCTCTATTGGTATTTAGCTCATGTCTTCGAGTGGTAGCTTTCAGACATTTGGGGAGGTAGTTTCATCATGTATCCGAGCGTTGTGGAACAAAAAGGGGGTTAGAAACTCATCCAGATTGCCTTCACTACGATTCAGTAACACCCATTCGGCAAGCCGGTTAGAAATTTGTAGGTTGCAAAAAGCTACCATTCAGAGGCTAGGGTAAACTGGAGCATTAGGAATGAAGAATGAATATCCTGTCATGCCAATCATTCTAATTTGAGTTTGTCATAATCGCGCGTAATGTGTTCAACACATGCAATTTGTGTGAGTGCCAGTGCCTGAGCAAGCGGTAAGCGGTAGTGTGTCTGTGGTCAATTAAGGCGCACTTACTCACGTGGGTTAAACAGTGAATTTAGTTGAATATATGAATCCGCGGCAGAATATGTAGTACGAGGCTGATCATGGAGTTAGGGGGCATAAAGGAGCAGGCAGTGCAGTTGAAAGGACTATTGTCAGCCGTTGACATCGTTCTGATTGGGAGTTAATAACGGAAATACATCGTACAAATGTAGTTACTGGATGTTTGGGTGTGTACCGCAGACAAAGGGACTGACTAGGTAAGGCAAATATGGATGTGCACGCAAGGCGAACTGAATAGCTGAGTGAGCGGAAGTCAGGGCTGCTCACAGGAAAAGGACGGGAGAAATGACATTCTAGTGGTGTATGATACTCAGATGTTGGTTAAGAGCTCTTCGTTTCGTATTACAGTGAGATGAAATAAAGCTTGCGGTCTGTGGTACAACCGTCAACAGAGGTGGCCAGTTTACATTGAGATTGGCCGTCTTAATCGCTCGTGTAATTGAAAGTGCAAACGGCGTAGACGATGGGTTGTAGGAGGCCAAAATCCGTATGGCAGACATAAAAGAGATCCTCAGGGTAGCCTGATTTAGCCAGCGGTTTTTATCTCTTTAGGTGCCTGAGAATTTTAAAGTTTTAACTAAAGATTACAAGAGTCACTGTCCAACAGCGGATCTCTACTTTCATGATAGTGTCACTACGGTTGAGTACGGGAAGGTCGAAGGTTACGTTTATGATGGAAGGGCTGTTTATTCTGGTAAGCTGAAAATAATAAGTGGGAGGAAGCGGAAGTGGGCTTAATTTAGCATCTAGTACTATAAATAAGAAGATTTGACACCGGGGACCCACAAACTTCCTTGATCATTGCTATGGCTGCACACGTGGATACACAGTCATATGAGAATGAGATCCTTGAATTACAGGAAGCAGGTCCATACGACACGATGGTCTGTATGGTTTGTATACGCCTCTTTTAGCTTCAAATTCTGTGCACCCAATAACGTTTATGAGCATTCATTCTTAGCATCTAGACAATGGTATTCACACGCGTCTTCCGTTATTGACAATTGACTGGTCGTGCCCACGTATGGGCAGGACTTTTGAAACTTTTTCCTCAGCTGTGTAACTTATTATACACCTTTGGGTAGAATTCGCATTGAATATTTAGTAGATGTTATCTCCCATTGAAAGATTGCCACAGAACTTTGAAAATATGATAGGATTTCTTCTACTTCAGCTCTTAAGCTGGAAGTCACATGGCAATCGGCGGTGGTCGATGACCATGCAATTTTGCTCATTTGAACAAAGTGCTATCAGCAACACATTGCGGGAAGGTGAAAACCGATTTGAAACCTCGAAATCAACATAGTTATGGGTAAATTAATCTCTGTCTGCTTTCAGTGAGTGACCATCTTCTGGCCTGTAAGCGCTCTCTCCAGCCTGCGACTCTCTGATCATTCTAAATTTTGATTTGTTTTTGAACAGTATCTTGGTGAGAACCGCAAATGAGCCTGAGCTATGTAAACATGCGAGTATCAAAGACTTATGTAGCAGTCGTTGTAACGTTTATATTTTGCTGATACCTCATTGCTTAATCTGCGCTCGGAAGTTCCGCTTTACAATCACTAAAAAATTGCGTCTAACTTCCTCGATGTGTCTGAGACAGCAATTAATATTCCATATAGTCCCTTGTTAGTTCTGTAGGCGGACGTTCCGGTCACACTTCAAAACCTCATGATACCCAGTGTTACACAAAGTAATGATTATTTGCACGCTTTCACTTCATTCTCCGCCGATATAAAATATTTTCGGTGAACGCTGCGACTTTGTACGTCCACTTTCCTACAATTCGGCGTTATTCAAAAGGACACCAATTTTCGGTGGCCACTCAGGGAAATTAATCAATGTTCACAACCTGTCACAGCCCGAGCGAAAGCCCGATTACTCAACAAAATTGGCATTATTTTCTGTTGGGCCTCAATATGATAAGCCTACAAAATTACCCGACGCTGCTTACATAAAACAGTCCCTTGTATGTGCCCACCTGCTAAACAAGTTTCGCTGTCACTGATGAGACAGTAGACATGCTCTTGCATTTAAATTTGCAGAGCGAAACTAATGGGAACCCTGCCAGTTGCTTCAGGGGGCAGAACGATTTACCCCGTTGTGCTTCCCTTCCTCCAGTCAAACCTCTTCCTTGTCTGCAACTGCTGTTCACTGTGTTTACCTCGTAGACTAGATTTGCAATTGTAATCCCTCATTAACTTTTAACAACGGACATATCGACCGTCTTTCACGCGCGCTTTGTGACCATTTTGCGTTACCGCGTGTTGTTCGCAGGAATGTGATGCTAAGAACAATTTACCGTTTTTTACCGGTGTTGTTTAGATTTGCACTACTTTGTGCAACAACTCAGACCGAAACCACCATAAGTTGAGGCTTTTTTCCCCTTTAATCAGTATTGTATATATCTAGTACCGCATTTCATTAAAACATATCAAGAATCCACAATTTCTGGCTTGTGATTTTGTGCGCCATAAAAGGGGGATTTCGCTAATACGCCGAAGTATTCTAAACGTGACAAAAGTGTTCTTGCCTTATGCTGACGGACAGTGACCGGTTTGATCTCAATGAGGTGTAAAGAACTGCATTACGTAGAGGTACCTCCTGATAGGTAGGTTTCAGTGAAGCCAGGTTTAGTGGTTATCACCGACACAATTTGTGTGGAAAAAGACATTGGTACAAGCCACTCGAGTTTTTCCAACTGAACGAGTGGACCAGACTGTTCCAGCTTTATTTGATTCATTACATGGTTAATTTTCCTTCTCCAGGACGCTAAATAGCTCGCCTGCAGAACTGCCACTAGTAGCAAAAGCCACATGTGAGCAGGCTTACGAATTCGTTTTATTACTGTGCGGTTCTCACTCCCTGACTAATCAGCGGCGGCAGAAGATTGCATCCATAAGGGAAGGGCCGACCCTGCGCGGGCGTTCGTCGCGTAGCGAAAGTTTCGAAGGGTGGGGCCCATGAGTGAAACTGGAGTGAACAGTGTTTACTTCAAATCACATAGTTTACGCTGCTGGACTCATGGTATCCACTGAGAGCCATCATCGCTCCGTGACTTTGAGAGGGCCAATATTGGACTTTGTTTGTAAATTCGTAATTACAACAGCCTAGAGATTTCGCTGCGCTGTATGTTTTACTTTCGCGCGTCACATAGGGGCAATGGCGGCAGCTGAAAAACTAGCGTGGACGATAGTTTATTTTACAAATTTTCAACCCATGCACTTGATTAATTTAATCTATACTTATCGTGAACAACGCCATTCACGGTTTTGCCGTTTTTGTGTCTATACTACCTTTCTCTCGCTTTGACCTGAATGTTGGCCGTTGTTTAATCTCGTTATCACACATCTTGTATAAGCCAGCATGTGGGTTCCACTACATTGTAGTCATTTTGCTTTGAGCAGGTGTTAAACTCTGGGTCCTGTCTGAAATTAGTGGTTCCTGACCCAACATGTAGAAGCCGGCGAAATCACAGGGCTTGAGGTTCGTAAGGTTTTAATAATTTATCACGCATCGTAGCACCGCGTCTCTTGATATGCATCCATCTGAACGACCGGCCTCTAGGGTTTTGCTCATAAATCAGCGTAGCACAAATGATCGCTAAATACTGTCCACAGTACCCAAGGTAAAGTGTTTTGGGGATCCAGGACGTTCATACGGGTTGAAAATTTTAGAACCCTTGGAACCAATATGACAATAACACGGAGTGCCAACTTATTTAAGGCTTTGTTGAAACCAGCTTTTGATGATTCGACAGAGGATATTGGCAACAGCATTGCTGACCATACCGTTTGTGCTTCCCAGCCTCCTCTATTACCTAGACGCCCCGGTGGTGGAAGGTTTCAGCAGGCACACAGGGAGAGCTTCTATGAACATTGGATTACAAATTAAGATATTGGAAGAAAAAATTTCGATGGAGGTAAATTACTTGGACATGGTGAGGTGGAGTTTGGCTTCGTAGTAGCAGACGCTGTTGCCTCATGAGTCCGCGGAAAGTTGATATCGGGTGACTGTGAACGCGAGTTTTTATTCAGTGGACAAAAATTCTCCAAGTCTGTTGCAAAACCAACCAACAAGAGACATAATATCCACATACGTCTCCGAAATTGTGTAGAAAAAATGTCGTCTCTGGAAGCCAAACCGGAATGGACGGCCCCAATGTTGAACACTTTACCACTGCTCCAGCTAACAAACTGCCAGAAGAAGAAATACATAAATTTGACGGAAACCAGCAGAGTTTTATAAGTTTGTGAAGGTCTCTAAATGACTATGGCTGATTAGCTATTTGGTGAGATCAACAGGCTTATGCACCTTCTCCATCAGCGCTGTGGGAAGGAAGAAAGGGGTCAGCGAGCATTTATTGTTCCACCCCGGAGTAGCAGGCTAGCGGAAAGCCATGGGCAGCTTCGGGACGCAGTGTGGCATGTCCCACGACATAGTACGGTCCTTCGTGAACGAATTACTGGTAGGCGGGTCCATTTCTTTCGGGGACCTCAATGTCTTGGGATGACTGAGCGGGACGTTGGACTGTGAACTGCCCTTGGGATAGGTGCAGTTGACTGTTGAACGAACTGCTCAGTGACTATCAGGCGCGTAGCAAAACGTGTTCCTGAGGATTTATGACAAAGGTGCATCAAAGCTGTGGACAATCAAATGCGTTTCAGAGCAGAAATTCCAGCACCAAACACTTCCTTGAAAGACATATCTCCATAGCATTTAACTGCTCCGGAAGTATTGCAAGCCTTACAAGAGACGCTATTCAAGTAGACAAATTAGTCTCGAATCATCTATTTTCTTAAAGAGCCCACATTAACGTCATGGCTATGAAACATATTATCGTCTTCCCTCATTGCTTGAAAAATAAGAAGCTTTCAGAATGAAAGTTTTCTTATCCTTTCTCAGGTTAAGTAGCTGCATGGACTGAGGTGTTTTAAGATATGCTTCAGCTGCTTGGAACCACAGTGCCTTTAAACATTGCTTCCCTTAACTTCCCGATATCCAAAACGGCAGCCAAATGCATTGTCGTCTGCTTCTTGACATAGTGTGTGGGATGAAGTCTGCAAAAGCTGCCAGCGTCAACCCAATCATAGTTTTGAATCTCTGAAGACACGTTTGGTTCGTCACGGTCCGGGGAGTTGGATCATGCTCTCTCGGACAACGGTTCTGGTACTACCTCATTGAGAGCCATCTTAGCAAAACAACTTGTGATAGGAGGGAAATCAACGATCAGTGGTAACTGGCCCGGACACCAAATATGTCATGACCGTCAGCTTTGCTTCACAGTCTTTGCTTGACTGGGTTGTTTTTGCTCTGCAACGAAGCAATCAAGACCGCTAAAGAGTTCCTGGTCAACAAATGCAAGAGAGAGCTCAAGTATTTCACCTGTAGCTCATTTTCCAGCAAAACACTCGCAAAAGTGGCATAATCCATCTTTGGTGTTGTTCTTACAAAGTTTGAATAGAAATCACTTCACCAAAAACTTTGTTTGGAAAGGGAAGGCCTTAGGTTGTAATAATACTAATACTAATACTAATAATAATAATAATAATAATAATAATAATAATAATAATAATGTTTACCCCCAATTTGTGGGTCGCACATCGTTGGGCATGATCATAATGTTAGGACACAAGCATGACTGGCACAGATTGTGGGCACAGAGGGAAATAAGAAAACAGACAGTGTCCTAGGGATCGGGCCTCATCCGATGTGAGTGTGGTCATCACTAAACCGGTACGGGCTGAGAACACAGTTACTATACGTTTTTGGACAAAATGTCGAGCAAGATCGGATCTTTAGGATTTGCAGGTGGCTGGCAAAAAACAGAGCGAAAGAGAGGACAAAACACGGGGCTTCCTGTCTGACACATGACAAAAAAGGTGTAACGGTGAAAAATGAGGAAGCAGATCAGCAGATCTGGTGGGGCAGCAGAGCTGGCGTCATCTAGCCGGTCATATTGAACTAAACATGAGCCACCGCTAAGGCCTCGTGGCCTCAGACTGTTAGGCTCATTGCCAAGGTCATAAAGAGCGTAAGTGGAGATGCTGAAGTGGAGGGCTTGGCAAAGCGGATTAGTGGTGGCAATAACTCAGAAACGTGGTGTACAGTGAAACTGTGGAGACCCATTGATGTCGCTGGTGTGGAGTCGGACATAAAAGCTTTTTTGAAGTCAGATGAAGGCAACTTACGAGCAGGAACACGAAATGTATAGAAATTTATTGAATTTTGCAAGAAGCATAGACACAGAAATGGTTAAATTCGAACGAAGGGTTTGGAAGATTAAAATGAACATGTCATGAAAGCAGCTGAGGTCAGATGGAGAGCTTGTCGTATTAACAGTTAATGGAAGGAGTGGGGGAGAGGGCACGATCGAGAGAAGGAAGAGAATAGTTGCGTGTGTGCTACAGGACTGGGTATGACAGTGCGGCGCCATTGGCCTGAGATATTTCGGTTTTTGGACAGCCCCGTATCGGACGTCACATTTAAGATGATTGGGCTGGGATGTTCGATTCCTTGAGCAGCGGGCTTCTTTTCAGTCTGGCCAAGGAAACAAGGTAAAATGAAGCCAATATAGGATCGCAGGTTTTTTGGTCCGTTTGGGATTCTGTGGATTGTTGAAAAATTGCATTCTTGTTCACATACAACAATCGAAACTGAGACAAAAAGTTGGTATCCGAGCGTACTGAGAAAGTGCGCATGTGTATTAAAGAAACCTTCCTAAAACATGTTGGCCTCGCCTTCCCAGTGTAACAGTTACTGATAGAGAAGCACTTTATTCATACTGGCTGTAGTATGCTTTTTCCAATTTCTGGCCAGCAAGCCCTTTCTTTTGGAGTACAAGACTTTCTAGCCGTGCGGTAACTGAAGGTGGTAGTACCTGCGCCATCATCAAGTTTCAGGTTGTGCAGATGTTGAGTTGATAGAAGTGTGGACAAAACACACCGTCTTCTTCAAGATATTGACCAAAGTGAGTTCAATCTAAAAAGAGAAAGGATTCCCAGATCTGCGATAACAATGAACGTTGAGCAATACGAACGAAGATGGTCCCGCAACTGCAAGCTCAATTCCTCAATTGATCCAAGTTGGACGAAGAAATTTGAATTACCGATTGAATCCGTACCTAACATAAATTCATATGCACCAGTGAGGAACAGCACCAATGGTGAGCCAGTGGCCCAAATTAGCCAGACTCCGTCAAGAGTGCTGCTGCGCGCACGTATTACTTTGAAGCAAGAGCATTTACAGGGAGATAGTCGGAATGGGAAATTTCTGAATCACTACGACTGAGTAGTCATAAGCCCGGCGTTCTCAATATGAGGTGGAGTAATGAAGGAAACTCGCCACGAAGAGACTGGACCTTACCGTGGCGTGACGGTTTGCGCACCGCAGTGATCCACTGAGCTATACTGGAGAGCGCCCCGCGACACCCAGTCTCTCACACCATATCGGTCAATGGTTAGAGGTCTGACGAACACACGGTTTGCGCAGTGATCCACTGAGCTATACTGGAGAGCGCCCCGCGACACCCAGTCTCTCACACCATATCGGTCAATGGTTAGAGGTCTGGTCTGAACAGTCTCCTGGCCCTACAGGTTGGGGGTTGGAACATGTATGGCGACTTGTTCCGTAGAAAAGGTAATGCATTTGCATTTCCCCGCCAAACATCGCTGC
>NW_008751924.1:393758-394677 GCF_000715545.1 Opisthorchis viverrini | reverse complement strand
CGCACTCAAGCACTGGATATCAGACCGAACGGTGTCACTACTTAAATCTCGAAGAAATATCCCAGCTGGTCACGAATATAACCCGATGCGAAGAGCCATGAGACGTCAAGTGAAAGTGAGTTTGCGATCCGACCGTGAAGTGTGGTGGACACAGAAAGTCAAAGAAATGGAAGAGGTCCAGAAAGCAGGTAATGCCCGGAGATTATTTCAGTTGATCCGTGCGACCGGTGCTCGGAAACCACAGGTGAGTGAAAGCATCAGGCATTAGAATGGAACAACCATCTCGAATAAGGTGGAACGCCTTGACCGGTGGCCTGAATACTTTGAACAAATGTCTTGGCCACCAGCCGGCACTCATTTACAGCCCACAGGTGAAGTAGAACCTTGGACAGTGAACGTGGAACCACCTACGGCCTCGGAGGTTTACGACCGCATATATTCTCTCAAGCGCCACCGAACTCCCGGTCCGGATGGCCTTCCACCCGCAGTGTTCAAAGACGGCGGTGAAGTCCTCAGTCAGCGCTTGTCCGATCTGTTTGTTTGCATTTGGGAAAAGGAGTCTGTCCCAGACAACTGGGGAGAATCGGTGATAGTGCCCGTTTTCAAAAAAGGGGGCGCTTAGTAAGTGTGGTAACCACAGGGGGATCAGCTTGACCCCGGTTGTAACGAGACTGTTGGCGTCAATTGCACTTCGTCGCCTTACGGCGGCTCATGAGACACTGACTCGAAAGCAGCAAGAGGGATTTCGGCCTGGTAGAGGTTGTGTTGACCAAATCTTCACACTGCGTCAGGTGCTAGAACAACGCCATACGCATAAGCGACCCACGATTCTAGTATTCCTGGATTTTCGAGGCGCATTTGACTCGGTTGATCGGTCTGCTCTTCTTGAGACGTTTGCCCACCAAGGAATGCCCCGGAA
>NW_008751924.1:385007-392621 GCF_000715545.1 Opisthorchis viverrini | reverse complement strand
ACAATAAGGCTTTCAAATAAGTCATGGCTGTAGGGCAGCGAAGCATCGGTGTTGAACACTGATGTCATGCTGTCGATGATGATGATGAATGAAGGAAACTATCGGGAACAACAGTTCATGTGAGCCATCAGTTTGATTTACTTGATAGATCACAGACTAAATCCATCCAGCGAAACACACTCACTTGCGCACCAATTTGGTTTTGACGGGATTTGATTCACATGGAACCCAACCGAATCTCTCGTTTATGATGCTTTTGAGTAGTGTATCACGTACAGTACATACAAACACGTGGTCCATCTGGATGGTAATGCTATTCACAGACACCTCCCAATGGGTCGATTGCCATTGCCCGTGACAATTCCATCTTCGGTAACTGAAAGTAGAGGGAATTTAGACGTCACTAAAGATTTCCCATTTTACGCATGTCATCAGCACCACTCGGATCGTCCGTTGCGTCAAAAAATAATACAATACAGCATAGTACATCAAGTTCTTGTGGAGCATCCGTTAACGACCACAAACGAACTACTCACTGTGCCACCGAGTCCACTTGAACCGTAATTGGATCACAGAATTGACTGGTTTGAAATCCTGCGTCCGGGCAAACGATATTCAAATTATATCCCCACTCTCAGCGAACTAGTCTTTGCTTGTTTGTACCACAATACATTGTGGCGCTCAACTCAGGTTGGAAGTGAAAAGGTACCTATTGTGTCGGTTGGTTGTGTTTTGTCGTTTGGAGTCTTGACTGACCGAACAACCAGAAGGGATCTGGCAACAATTATCCCGTCAGGTGATTAACTGTGGGAATTTGCATCTTCTTGATTGTTCCGTGGGTAATTTAATCCTACTGTACTAGGCCTGAGAATGAACAGCTTGGGGATAGGTCTTTGACAGGAAACGTCATTTTGATTTGTCAATGAACGCGTTATAACCACAATTATTTTTCGAAGCCAGTGAGATGGTGCTTCTAATGAACGCCAAGCAAAGTACAGTTTGCAAGCTGTCGCGACCATACTAGTTTGAGCAGGGACAATGCGAAGGTCATGAGAGGAGTATAACTTCTGCACCAAGGCCAGCTAAAGTCGATGTGATGAGACTACTCCCTTAGAAGACCATTTGTTACAGTCAACTAAGGCTGGGTAAAATAGGACCAGCCACCCCAGGAAGATACAAATAGAAACCACTTATGGCTAGAGGTGTGGACACCCAGACTAACTGAGACCACCACAAAGCGCAACAGAAGTGCAGTCGGCTGAACGAAGTGTCTGGACGATGAGGGTACACAAACGGGTACATTGCGAATGGTGCGAAAACGAAAAATAAGCGATAAATGTTGGGAAAAAGACTGGACAACTGTCCAGGACAAGGAACGGTTGGCGTTGAAACCGTACACATATAAAACGCAAGCTACTGGCAGAAACAGCGCAGTTAGTGTACAAAATGATGTATGAAATTAGAAAACAAAGGAAATAGTACGGATACTTTGAGGTAGAAGCAGAAACCTGTCAGTTTCGACCTATCTGTGAGACGAACGGATGACGCCTTGGAAGTTCTTGTTGTAGTGTGCCGTCCGATAAGACACCGGAGGGGAACAGAGTGGATGCAGTGTCGTTATAGGCGAACGTGTTAGACTGAGTATCGATACTGGAATTAGGTAGGAATGCGGGCTGACCCATTAGTGGATGCAGCGGATACTCGTCCGAACCACCTGCCTCGGCCGTGGGCTTTTGGAAGCGACGCATTTGGTTGATATCTGATGAGAAGTCCAACCTAACCGCAGAGCTGGACAGACAGGCCGTGAAACAATTCTGTGAAGAAAACAGAGAGATTCGAATTGAGCCCAAAAGGAAGATCCGAAACTAGTAACCACAAATGTAAAGAGCAGACGGATTACAGTTCATTGATGGAAACCGACTTCTGAGATAAAAAACTCGTGATACGGGATACTTTCTAACTAAACGGGTACCTGAGCGATCAGATCCACCCTTGAAAAAAAGCAGGGGAACATTGTATAGCTAGTTTCTTTTTAAGAATTACAAGAGATACACGTCTGACGAGGTTGTCTTGTACCACATCCAATAATTCCCACATAATGTGCCCGATTGACTGTCGTCGAGTGGGGCAGATTTGATCCTATTAGATACAGTCCTAACGATGCAGGTTCAAGAGGAGGAGAATGACTGTATAAACCGGAGTTAGGTCAAACTAAAATGGCATGAACACTACCTTCACTAGACGATTGTTGCGAAAGACAAACAATCGAGGAATGTCACTAGTATGGCTAGTTTACATGACTGTTTAACAATGCACATGATAGACATTAGGGCCGTACGTCTCGCGCCTGTGAGACGGAAACCATCAGGAATTTATAATCGAAATATATAGGAGTCGACATTACTAACTATAGTGCGCAGAGTATATCCACGATAACTTTGGTAGAGTTGATCGCTGCGCCATTGAAGCGCTGGTTCCGGAAAATATACTGCAACAGGTTTGTTCGGGCCGCATGTTGAGAGGGAAGGAAGTACTTATGGAGAAGTGGTTTCCATCAGGCTGCCCAAAGGTTTGTTAAGTGGAGTTCAACACCGATACCGCTTTACCGTTCCGAGTTAGATGGCGCATTGGCCAAGAGGCCTAGCCGCATGCGATTGGCCAAAACATCGATCCGCTTGCCGCTTCAGCATCAATCCGAGCTTTGACTAGCTGGACGAAAACAACCAATCGTGATATAGTATCCGCAGATTGCCGGTTGTCAATGGCGCATCCGGAAAGCGCCAGAATTTCCACCACGTCGCCGCAAACGCTTTCATTAAGACGTGCAACAGAGGGCTTTTGTTGTGGGCGGTAATACACATTGTGCACATGTGGTGGTTGTTTTGACGGGAATGATAGCTTGAAAAGTTCCGACCGAGAACTAAGCTGAGAAAATGGCGTTATTATAATTGGCGATGGGGATCGAAAACCATGATGTCCATCAGATTTAATCAGCTCAGTGAATCGCTGCAGCGGCAGCAAATGTAGTTTGAAAAATCACAACTAAAGCTCATTGAACCACTGACTCAGAATGAATGTTCAAACACCAGCAGTCAGCACTACTGACTCTTCTGTTTCTTCAACTGATGCGGCCGCGGTCCGAGGCAAGTTCCTCACATTCGACCCTCTTCTGGGTACACCTTTGACTTCTGGTTCAAGCGGTACGAGGACATGTTCAAAACTAATTATTTTCACGACCGACGACGGATGGGAAGTCAGGTTATGGCTGCAGAAACGCAGAAAATCGGAGCACGAGCGGTACACAAAACTCACCCTCCCTCAGTCGCCCCATGTTCCAAAGAAATCCAAGAGCAAACCCCTCCCCACAAGTTGCGAGTACTGCGGTGAGTGACTTTTCGCTCGTTATTGCCGGTTTAGGCGTCACACATCCCGGGTACAATCGTTAGTTCTGCGAAGATTCATCTACCCCAGATGCTGTAGCCACCATGCAGCTCACAAATCGCGGTCCAACTCGGTGGCGGGAACATTCAAAGTTGATTCTGCCTGCCGAAAAAGGCTTGTGACGGTTCGTATCAACAACATCCCAGGTCGTTTGCAGCTCGATACGGGCTCCGACATCACGCTGCTCAGTGAACAAACGAATCGGTATGCCGCATATGGAACTGACTGAACGCTGCGCCCGCAAGGCTCCCATTGGTAAGGCGAAATCCACTGGCGAGGATGATTACTACATAGGCTTCAATGGCTCGACGGCACAAGCAGCGTGTTACCTGACGTCACTCCCCAAACTTGATCTCATGGGGCTGGGTTGGACCGATAAGCTGAGTCTGCTGGAGAACCTGGGTAAACCTATATTCAACCTCACGCACGCAGCACCCGGATATGCGCTCGAATAAACACGCTTTCGGAAGCGCTCATCTGAGGATATCCTGCAACGCTCTGTATCTGTATTGGCCGACGGGCCAGACTGGGCTTCCGCCCCGATGCCAGGCCAGTTTTCAGACTCACTTTCCAGTAGCGCACGCAGCCTTGCCCATCGTTGACAGGGAACTGGACCAACTACGGAAAGCTGTTGTTCTCTAACCGACTAATTGCTCTGCGAGTGCCGCACTAATCGTATTAGTGCGGAATGCTAACGAGATCACCAAATTCTGTGCAGACTTCTCCACCGGTCTCAGTGCTGCACTGGATATCCATCAGTAGCCTCTGCCTCGTTCAAAGGACTTGTTCGCGAAACTGAATGTGGGTAAATGTTTTGCGAAGATTGACTTGACCAATGCTTATCTCTAGATTGAAGTTGAAGAAGAATCCCGAGGACTTTGGCCCATCAATACTCACTGTCTGTTCCAGTCTACCCGAATGCTATTCGGTTTCAAGACAGTGTCAGCTATTTTTCAACGGATCGTAGGTACGATGCTGAAGGACGTGCCCGTCGTTGTCTCCTATTTGGACGATCTCACCGTCATGGGTTCCAGCCTCGATGAATTGCAACAGCAACTTGATTACGCGCTTGGTCGTACTCAGGAGTATGGCTTCAGACTGTGTCATGAGTATCTTGGGTTCATTATTGACGAACACGGCCGCCGGTCAGACCCGGAGAACGTCGATGCTATAAAACGTATGCCGACACACATGCGTGACATCCCTCAGGTACTTCCTCAGCCTCGTCAATTACTACAGCTCATTTCTGCCTACTGTGCATTGGCTCCAAGGACCGCTAAACCAGCTGCTCACAAAGGAGCACAAGTGGTTATGGTCAGAAGAATGCCAACGAGCCTTTGGCACCGTCACATTCCTACTGAGTTCCGATTTGCATCTCACCCACTACGATCGTCACTGAAAATTGTTGTGGCGTCGGATGCCTCGAACTACGCCAATTTTGCAATGACGGCAACCAGACAGCCGTTGCACATGCAGCCAGGTCACTAACACTAGCCGAGCGCAAAGCTTTGGAGATCGTGTCTGACACCAGAAAGTTCCAAAAAATGCACTACGACCGTCAGTTTACATAACTAACCAACCACAAGCCGCTCATTACTGTGTCGGGTTAGAAGGGGATCCAGGTATATATCACCAACCATATCCAGCGATGAGCGACTTTGTTTCTGGGATACGACTTCAATATCAAGTACCAGTCGACCACTATTCTGGGACAATCCGACGCACTGATTCACTGATTCAAGAAGAATAGAACCAGAGCACATTGTATTCGGAAAATTTACCTTAGGACCGGAGGTAAACCGCGTAGTATCGGAAGCAGTTCGCAGTGTCCCAGTGTCTGCTGACATGGTAAGCCAGGCTATCGACAAAAACCATGTGATGCAGCAGTTCATCAATCAGTGACAGTGTACCTGTTTTCAAGATGAATTAAGACCACAATTCAACCGGCGTGACCCCGACGGATGCCTTTTATTTTTAGGACGTGTTGTCGTTCCACAGGGGTTACAACCAACCGTCCTGAATCAGTTTCATAAGGGCCACTCGGGAACAGACCAGGTGAAGGCCCTTGCTGATTTACGTCTGCTGGCCTCTGATAGACTTACACATAGACATCGGCTATGCACGTCCATTTGGCGGCCAGCACTACTCGGTGGTGATCGACGCTTGCATCAAGTGGCCAGATATTCTTCCAATGAACAGCCGCATAACTGCCACTTCAGCGCTGGAGCTCCTACGACTGGTTAATCGCTTTGGTATGTCAGAGACTATTGTATCCGACAGTGGCAGCCAGTGCACGCCTTCGGCGTTCGCAGAATTTTGTAAATAGAATGGTGTAACTCATGTCCGATCACCGCCTTTTCATGCACATTCAAACGGTCAGACGGAAAGCTTCGCTTGACACCCTGAAGCGTACACTTCGGAAGTTCAGAGATGATGGACGGATGGAAAGGATTTTGCAAAGGTTCTTGCTGACATCTCGAGAGATGGTTAACCCCAAATCGCCTGATGGAGTGTCACCATCTGCTCCGCATGTCCCTATCTGGCCACGGAAAATGCAATTGAATCGCTGCAACAGGAGGATGGAGGACCAATCCAATCGGCATCACGCACGATCGCACGCTCCTTCAGCGAGGGTCAGACGGATGTAGGTTCGCGACTGCAGCGGCAGACACCCAAAGTGGATTCCAGGACACATCGTTCGCCGGCATGGCAAGGTGCTTTACGACATTCAAGTTGGCCCAGCCAGGTGGATCTGGCACATAAACAAAGTCCGGCTAAAAAAAGCACAGATCCTGCTTACAGGATCAAGTGAGTTGTGTCTAGAGATGCTTCTGGACACTGGTGATCACTGCACCATTGCGGAAAACCATGAGCTGCTCCGTCGGAGATTCGAGCCCCAGCACGGATTACGACCGCTGTGCCGGACAGACAGGATTCGCAAGCCAGTGAGATCACCGCAAGTATACACCCCGACTTCGAAACAGCGCCAACAAACTTCAAGAGGGAGGTGTTGGGCGGAATCAGTGGGAATCCCGCTTTACCACTCGCAGTTAGGCGCTACTAGGCCCGAGAAGCCTGTCCCACACAAAACTGGTCAAGAGATCGGGTCGCTTGCCAGTCCAGCATCCAGGCGAGCCCTGGTAGGCTGAAAACCTGGACCAAAGCCGGATCAGAGAGGACTCCATCCACAGAGTTTCACAACGCGTCGGACGTCCGGATACTGCCTCATGTAGTGTTCCAACCCTTTGATTTCCACAGGCTGCCCAATATCTGCGCGTCGTAACAGTATCATAAGAAGAAAGGCTGGCTCAATCGGACAAGGATCTTCGGTCAAAGGTTAGTGCTCATTGCAGATTCATCTGTCGACGTAAAGTTAATTGGAAGCAAACACTTGGAACAAGACTTCTTGAAACAAAAAGAAAAAAATGTCATCGACAATGGTGCAGGAAAACATTCCGAAGCGACGACTAGACTCTTAGCCCATAACAGTGTATGTGGAGGCCCTCGTTAATCAGAGGAACCATTATTCTTCTGAAGCTAAATAAAATCTATGTACCCGCAATATAAATTACCATTGAATGGGTTGGTGAAAACTCACCGCAGGATTCATTTGGGCCTCACATAAGCACTAACTGAATTTCAGAAAAGTATCTAACTCCAAGCAATTTTCGTGCAATATATATATATATATATATATATATATATGGGCGTTCAAAAGCCATTAACCGGGTGCCTCATGCATCCCTGCTGAGGAAACGCAGTTCTGTTAGCATTGCTGGACCCTTACTTCAGTGGTTGCTCTCCTACCTATCTGAAAGTGCACAGATAACACAAATTGGTGACAAACAATCCTCCTCACTATCGACCATCAGTAGAAGCATTCAAAAGAGTATGCTAGGCCTCATCCTATTTTGAGTGTACAGCAAAGACGTCTTCGACGCCATGTATCATGCCAGACCTTCCTTTTTGCGAACGGCATGAAAATTGCTCAGACACCTCCTTCAGTTGCTAAAACACCTGATTTTTGCCATATCCAACATGACTCACTCTCCGACTCGTTGGTTAGGTGCCTGTTGCTCAAGCTTATCTTCTCGCGAGTCCCTATCGCCTCCTGCCACTGCACCGTCTTAGTCGCTACGTTCACAATTAACGGGAAATTTGTCACTTAGTATA
>NW_008751924.1:362940-384236 GCF_000715545.1 Opisthorchis viverrini | reverse complement strand
ATATATATATATATAAACAGTGGCGATGTTAAGATAGCAATGACGACTGCCGTTTTAAAAGCTCCAAATCCCGAACTCGGCAGCAAAGACAGAGTTCGTGAAAATGTGGAATTCCTGATACAAAGTGAGGGGCTAAATTTGAACTACTGCTGCTTAGCAGACAAAAAGAGACAGAAAAGGGGACTGTCTACCCAGCATGCGTTCGTCCCAGCCCGAAAAGAGTTGCTTAACTTTTGGACAGCCATCAAGCAGTCTGGACAGTTGAAGAAGACTGTGAAAAACGGACCGATGAACAAAGCATATCACATTTAATTTTTACAAATTGTAGAGGGCAGTAGTCTGTCCATAATCGAAACAATGAGCGGAGAAAATACGGTGTTCCCCCTTTGAACAAGAACCAACGTCATGGCGATTGGATAGATTGATGGAGCGTAAACCATCCCAAACTGCGAATTGCAGATGAGTTATTAAGGCAATCTGTTTCTTAAAAAGAAACTGTGTTCCACTCCGAGTGAATTTTGCTTCACCCCACATGCCGAAGAAATGGGGCGAAATAAAGGCTCACTTCCGGTGGCTGCCATTGGGATTTGGCCCACTACTGATTGGGGCTAGTGATTTGTCAGCGCGAAAACGCGCAGCTATCGACACCAGACACGAATCCATTCACGCTGTGGGTCGAAATCAAACCAATGGGTCGCAACACCGTTTAGGCACAACCGTGACGTAGATGATAGCACCCTATGGGTCGAGTTATGGCTCGAACAGCGACATGTACAGAACGGGTTTTATATTATACCGGACGTATGTTTCGCGCTACAGAGAACCCATATCAAAATTCAATGCTTAGATATAAGGTCCCTACGTTCCACTAATGTTAATTGTCACTGGTGAGCAATTCTCACTTTGTGTAATGGCGCTGATTTGTGCTAACAAATCTGAAGCACGTAAAGAGGAAAAAACATTTACATCATTTTCGTTTAAAAAGTCCCCCTCTCATACAATTATTCTGGTGAGTCCACACCAAAGGGAGGGAATCGCTGGACTAGATTTTCGCTCTTATGAGGGCTCATCAGCACCGCATGTCCTCCTTGGCCTTCCTGAGGCTTGAACTCTAGACATCTGACATGCGAGACAACTATGTTACCATCACTCCACCAAAGTACGATAGACACGCTTGAATTATCACATTTGAATAGACAAACGCGCTCACGCTTGAGCGATGTGACCACTTTAACCCCCGTTTGTGTCAATTGATTGACCAGGCCTGGTCAGGTAGCGCCGGAAACGCTTGAAACCTGCTGGTGAACTCTTATAAGAGCGAAATCGTGTCCAATACTCCACTTTTTGGTGCAGGCTCATCAGAATAATTGGGCTAGGACATCAGAGCCGTTCAAATGGGAGCGACGTGAACGTGAGCTCTACAAACCCCGCAACCACCGACAACTAAAACGAACGCACACAGGACCCTTCATTCAAGCGGTTAATATCATGCCGTTAGATATTAGAAGGAAATTAGAAAGATGGTAACAGCGACAAACGGCGCGAACCCGAATGTGGGAAAACAACGAGCATACAAAGAGAAAGTTAGGAGTGCTGATGCGGTCAGAATAAGGCTACGTCTATTCGCAAAATATACCCATTTGCACGCCAATTTGGTTTCAACGAGAGACACAGCTGAATCTGCCGCTAAAAATGTGCTACACAAGAGCCACCTAACAATTCAGTTGGTACAATATTCGAGGTGCCACAGTACAGTTCTTCGAGGGAACTCTATTCTGGTTATCGAAGTCTTCAGCGACCTTATGAATAGTGTTCCTTTATGGTTATATCCACGACTGGAATAGATGGACTGAAGTGGGAGTGGAAGCAGAGGATGTGAGCAAGTTTAGTCCAACCGAAGCATAGCTTCACAGACGGCTGAAAACATGTTCGTGTGACAGCGTTAGCCGTACAGTAGGACCTACTCATAAGAAACATCTAGTCATTCTTGCCGTGCCAAATACATAGTCTCGTGTGACCTCCATTCATTGACTTCTGGCTTGTGATCTACATTTTAGTTCCTGTATCAACTTCCTTCGTTCGGTTTCACAGTAGCAATGTGTGTGTACAGCATTTGACAGGCGAACAGATCAAACACCGGTTCCCCATCGTTTGCTCCCCTGCACGGATAGCTCCCATATACTTGACAGAACGAAGTCACGCGGGCTCACGTAATTTTCCCTCCAACATACTTCAACGCATCAAGCTGGCAGTTGAGCACCTGGGATGCAGCATAATGATTGCAAGACATCTTGCTCCACTCAGTTCTCAAAGATCCTGCCACGAAATTGAGTGGTGTTGATTGAGTGGAACAGCGTGCTTAGTGCAGACAATAGAGTTATAAACTCAAAACATCTGCCTTCTTCGATAATAAGTCACCACATTTTCGGTGACGCTTATTTTCACCGCATGCTTTGTGTTGCAGGCTACCGAAAGGATAATAAACTTTAACAGCTCGAAAGTTTTATCGTCAGCCCACTGAGAGCAAGTCTAGTGGGTTGCAGTTGTTAAACAGAACGAAGGCAACCTTGTCCGCCGATACAGTGAAATGTTTTGCGTTAAGCGTTTCGCAGCCGGTTACTGTTCTACCGGATCACGTTACAACAGATGGGTAGAAGTTGTCGAATTCCAAGTCACGAACAACTTGCATCGGGCTAGAAGTGAACGGAAACAGCTGTCTGAGGCAGGAAAACATCGAGTTAACAAAAACGTGAGGGGCGAATGAGAAAACGGAAGTATCCTCACCATAGCAACAACAGCGTCAGAAATAGAGACGTCTAGTGGGGGTTGAGATGAGAATTCCAAATACATATGTGTAAACGTGATGGAGAGCGAGGATTCCCACTAGCTCAGTCCGTATGATACGTTTGCGCTAAACGGGAGGTTCGAGTGTGTTTTGGTATACTAGGTGTGCTCGGAATTAGTGTTTCGATGAAATACTAGTCGGATTACGGGAAACCCGTGAACCTAATTAGTCGGGAGAACACAACAATCCTACGAGATAATTTTGACAGCACACATGTTTTCCGTTGTGGTCCACCCTCGAGGAATACTGAGCCGTGAGCAGGTGTTTCCTGGCTTTATTCCAATCAGGAAGATCTCACAAGTGAGTAGCTCATGATTAGTGAAAACTAACGCAAGACATAAGTGGTGCCAGAAAGGCTGCATCATCAGGTTTTCTTTCATATTTGCCTACAGTATCCTTAGTTTGAAAAAGTAACAGTTGTCACACCCATTGAAGCTCACAGACCTTCCGAGTGCAGGAATATTCAACCACGGAATGACTACGCTTCTGGTGTTTTGCGGCAATCTTATGACGGACATCCTTCCAACAAGCAGTATTGAGTAAGAAACAGTCTACGACTCGAAGAATCAGCTGGTTATGGATACCACAGTCTCCCTCGTCGATGAGTTAGGGGGGTTCGGTAGATAGCAACGTATTGGAGGCTGAAACAACTGATGCTTAGCTACATTGTTGGGATGGGAACTAAGCAGTATAGGTAATATCTTGGATACATGAGCGCCATTAATGGCGTGAATGGAGCATGTCTGATGACATTTCTAACCATTGATGTGTCCCGTTTTGGGCTCCCAATCTAAAGAGACGGCAGTGACCAATAATGGTAATTACTTTCATACTTGGCTACCAAGTCATTGCCTGGCCTCTCCAAGCTCGTTTCTGCCTTTCACGTGGTTTTGAGAAGAGTCTTTCAATGAAGTCGGTCTACTGGCTTAGGGAGCACGTGACCAAGCCAGCACATAATGTGGAATGTGATCAGTCCATCCATGTTGGGCGATTCAACTTTGCCGAAAGCCATTCGATGTACTTCAGCATTATTGAACCAGCATTCCCACAATAATCGGACAATGCTCTGAAGACATCGATGATCAAACACTAAAAGTCTTTTGACGTCCTCGGTGCGCAGCGGCCAGGTTTCTCACCTGCATAATAATACGGAGCTCACCGCTGCATTGTAAACTCGACGCTTGACGGATAAGCTGATGTCACGGCCACGCCACATGTGATGCACGTTCACGAAATCTGCACTGGCCTTCCCAATCCAGTTGAAAATATCATCTTTCGCGAGACCACCAGGACTGATTCAGCTATCCAGATAGACAAACTTGTCTACTACCTCAATCGGTTCATCCGTAAGCGTGAGGTTAGTGTTGGAGACAAACCAGTCTTGCAGCGGCCCTTTAACCTTTTCGGGTGTGAAGCGCACATCAAACCGTGATGCAGGATCACCTAGATTATTTAGTACTATTTGCAATACGACGGCGTCAGATCCGAGAAGAGCTATGTCGTCTGTGTTCTCAAAATCTGTGAGCGAATGCCATGGGGGCATTTCGATACACAGGCATTAGAGGCTAGTAGTGAGTCTTCCACAGTCCTATCAGCGACGAAATTGAAGAGGAAAGATGAAGCAGGACAGGCTTGCCTGACGCCGCTTGGTGTAGCGAACTCAGACGAGGGCTTCCTATAGACCCTCACTTGTCCACGGGAATTAGCGTACAGCATCTTAAAAAGGGTCTAAAATTTGCGGGACACAGCTTTGCTCCACAGATACTATCAGTGCCTGACGGTTCATGGAGTCATAAAAGACTCATTGTCGGTTGCTGCAAGCAGTCACTGTTTCGGAATCCGTCCGAGGATGACAATGTGAGTGATGCATTCGTTCAGGACGGAACCGAGCATGGTTTTCATGGATCTGCCTCTCTCTGTGTTCAGGCAACATCCGAAGTATAAGACCAGACATGAGATGACATATCATCCGGAAAATTATCGACATTCCAACACTGGTCCCGAGCTGCATTTAGAAGGAAGCTTAATCAAATGAAGTTCTTACCCTGTGACTAAATTCAAACGGGAACATGGTATGAATAGAACTGATGCCAACCGCACGTCTTCTGTAAGAATCCCAGACGGAAACTCAGTTAGATGACACGGAACATTCTTCAGTTTCCGCAGAAATCGCCGCAACAACAAGATCACAAACCGTTTCACGACTCATGGTGTGTTGGATTCAGGATACTTGAGAGTGATCAGAGTGAACATAAATATAAAGATAACTGCAAGGGATATTACCAAGAACTATACAACTAGCAAAATGTGTCGGGAATATGTGTAACTATCTTGAAGAACTGGATTTCATTTTGGCCGGATACAAACATTTACCTTAAAGTGACGTGTTCAGAGATTGAGGAAGCACAGATGAAATGACGTGATTGGGGGCACACAGCATTCGATAAAGGTCTTGGCAGCGGTGTCAAGGTGGTGGTGGTGTCACGTGAACATAATTGCCTAAGAGAAACTAGACGCCATCACGTTGGCACAAACGATGGAAGTACAAAGAAGGCAACAGAATGCCAGAACTTTTTTACTGTTGAGTAACCATGGTTTGATGCGTTGGGCGCGAATAGGAGAGCTGTTTTCCAACCTCAACTAAAAAGACCTGAATCCGGCACAACCAAGGGGGTTTAACCAAAATATAAAGTTAGTTCGAAGGAAGCGAATTCTTTCGAACATTTTGTGTCAGCAGGTTTCACTTAGCGAGTGAGCAAGTCGATTCTGGATGGCTCGAGGGTTTGTATTGGAGATCACGATCATAACTCGTTTTAAACTCATTACAATACGCCTTCGTTTCTTTCCTGCTGGCAGACAGCCTCTTTTTTGCAATACGCTTTTTGGTCTGAAACCCAACTTGGGTGGTCATTGAAAATTTTTAATACAGCCATATAATAGCAGACCCTCGTGAAAAATTATCTCGACTTAAGCTAGGTGAAATGGCAACCGCATTTTCGTAACGGCGTGGACAAGAGACGACGCACTAGATGGCGTTTTTCATGGGAGAACCACCAAGGATACATAGAACATTTTAAACGTCTATAACAAGCAAAAGAGACGTACATCGGGTCGTATTTATGATGTAGGTTATTAACACATTACGGAATTTCGGATGAGGCACTGGAAACGGGCATCCAGTGGATACCGAAACACGGCTGGCTGTTGGATTCACACTTTCAACCAATCAAAGCTCAACTTGATACTAGACTGGCTAGCGGTTCGAATTTCTCACCAATCGCGTGCGGGTCAGGCCTTTTGGCATTTGCATCGCACAACTGTGAGCGGTAAGCAATGGGATCCCGTCTAACATAAAAACGGACAAGTCCAAAGCACTCTCGGTGGATGAAATTGAGTGACTTCTGGTCATTTGGTAACAAATCATACTAGAGAGTAAGCCCAGAAGCTAGGAGAAAATTCTTTTGAGTAACTGGCGCAAAGGGGTGAAAAATGAAGTGTGCGCGGCAAAATTATGGGGCCACCCCCTGATGCCTTCTGGTCGCTGGTACTTACTGGCCTTTCCACTCCGAAACCCTCGAGAATCATCTGTTAAACTTTTAAGTGTGACGCTTCACCAATTCTGCTTCAGGACAGCCACCACACTATTTTTGAGGTAAGGATGGGCTCAAGAGTAAAACTTGGCCAAACAAAAGCCATCATAAGATGGAACAAAATCCAGTCCTGAGTGATATGTGGCCCGAAACACTGTGCTGTTCGATGGACGAAGTATGACCGGTGAGTACTGTGAGATCTGTCAGGCACTACTGGTTAGGAGTGTCAGCTTGGTTTCCGAAATCAGCAAATTGACATCATGGAATAATTAATGAGGATGTGATGTATATAACCAGAGATTGGAATACTTAATCCTGTCACAAGTTGTCATGAACAAACGGGAAAGGAGCAACCTAATGCTTGAGGCCTCACACTATCGAGAGCTGGCTTCAAATGAGGGAGTTTGACTGGCCAACTTGCAGTCTTGAGTTCCATCTGAATGAAATTCCGCAAAGTTCACGAAGACGCAAACATTGGTAACTCCAAAACTGATTCCTCTGCTATCCTGAGGCAAAAGTGGTGAAGCATCACACTGTTGAATGATTGGTGAAGTGATCAACGAAGGTTTTGAGGTGGAAAAGTTAGAAAGTATAACCGAAGCCTCTCCCTCGATGAGGCATTGACAGGGTGCAGTTTAATGCCTCCGTCGCGCCCACTTCTCACTATTGCTTTTTTTACACCACTTGATCAACATAACACTCCAGTAAATTCTGGGCTTGTCATTTGGTAATTGGAAATCAGTCAATTCGATTTGCCACAAATGGACTAACGATGAAAAACATGACACATCCCATAGGTTGTTTCAGGCTATACCTGGGCCAAATATTTCAGACAAAACACAAATTTCACAGTCTGTAGCATAATTTCAAGATGTTTGACTTCCTCCGGCATGACTAAAATTTAATTATGTCAGCGCGTAGATCATGCGTCCGAATCGGTCGCTCCTTTGATGGAAAACCACCCCCATCGATAGACCATTTTGGTACATCCGAACGTATTTTCACCAAGAAGATTAATGTGTTGGTCAGATGTCGCAAAGAAACGTCGAAAAACACCGGACGGATAATGTCAGACGTGAAAACAAGTGGAAGTAAGTTGCCCAGCGCGGATTTGAGCCAGAATGACCGGTGAAACATGACAGAGTTCAAACCCAAAGCTTTGCCCTGCGTCTCACAGGACGGATAGAAGATAGTGAAAACTCAATGATGAGCCTCGACACACAAGAGAAGCATTGAAACTTTCTTATCACTTATCCTAGATCGGGTATCTCTGTCCAAAGAGGACGGAGAGGAAAATTAGACTGCCCGTTAGCTCGGGAGTAAAAGATCATGAGGAAAGCAGAAGTTAACTTACCAGACCGATTAGGACGAGAAACGATGCGAACAAAGCGATGGTAAACAAAGGTCCCACCGTGGAAATCTAAAAATAATGAGGTATAGGAACAACGAATTGCAAATGGTCCCATGTTGTGTTCAGACACCGTACCTTTGAATTAAACAATCTGATGGAAGGCTGATGGATTTCCTTCTCTAAATACTGTCATCTACGACTGAGATGAGGGACATCGGCTATTTTTCAGTCAGTCAGGATGAGGAAGTTGTGTTATGCTCTATGCAAGTATTGACATAGTCCAACACACTACTAGTGCACAGTCAGATTGCTTGATCGTAGAAGACTTGATAATTACAAACCGCAGGATCGGAGTTTAACCGGTTTCTATAGAACAAAAGCGGTTGAGTCCCGGAAAACAGCAATCGGAGTTATTAAAAGTGCTAAGATATACAGAGAGATTGTCACAGTATGAAATGGAACTACCACCTTAGTGAATACGTTAGCACCCTACCGCAAGTGGCGAGGTCAATTAAGTGGCCGCCTAAAAACGGGATCAATACTGTCAAAGAGGATACGCGACCATTTTATGGTGTACATCAATGGGACCATTGTAAGAATCTGCTATTTTAGTCCATCAAGCTAATTCATCTCTCCGTAGGAGACCACCGCAATAATCAGCAAGCATTAGCCATTTCCTCATCGAACAAGATCACCTAGACTCTAAGAATGACCACCATACAGTTGTCCTCCTATGAGAGAACGACATCTTCGAAAAGACCGCTTTTAGGTGGTCCTTGATGAGACCCCTTTGAGATCTCTCTCAGAAAGGATCACTTTTAATCGATCCCTTGAAACAGTTCCTGTGGATGGCGGTAGTGTAGTATAACAACCAAACAACACAAAAGTTCGAGGCCAGTAGGTGCGAATATTCTTCGCTTAGACGGACTAACGAAAATATAGGAACAGGGTTGCTCGCTGCGACCTACGCCCAATGTGGGCGAATCACTGTATTACGAATTGAACGCTGTCCGAATAAATTCGAACCTAAGTGGTCTTCATGACTTTGTCTGGAATGTACGGTCAATCTTAGACTAGTGTGCCATTGTCAGGAACAAATGGTCGCACATGTAGTTTTATTTGACAGTCGACAGTGTATCGGTGGAAACAATGGGTTACAAACGACTACTTTTGCGATGTGCTTTTATCACAATCTTATCCAATCCAAGAGAAGCAAGGAATTCATTTCACTCGGTCCGCACTTAGCCGACAATCTTGAGGAGTGAAACTGAAACTAACATCTAAAAGTTTACCCGTGCTGTTTCGAGTTTCCTACTAGCTACTGTTGTCAAGTCACGGAGAACAAAATAGCGACTTTCATGATATAGTGGTAACCCGGGGACTGGGCAGAGTAATTTCAGAGATGCGAGTGAGTGGACACAAGTTCAACAGTTTCGCGGACAAACTGCAGTGCCCACCTCAACGAACGTCTTGGAATTTAAAATTTGAAGTCGTTCATTCTGAAAACCTATCATTTGCTGATAAATTTTCGGAGCCAATAGGCCCAAAACTGCTAACTTGACATGGTTGTCGGACTAGAGAGCTCTACTGATCAGACAGGTTATGTCAGCTGAAACTCCGTTCGCCGGGGTTCAACCATGCTGAGTATGGCAAAAGGGAATCTGGATACCAGATAAACAAGCACATCAAATAAAGAACAATCGCCGCTTACCTCCTGACAAAGATGGGTGAATACACTGGGTGAATTGATAGATTCGCTGTAAAGGCTGGTGTCGATTGGTCGTCGATAGAGTCCTGAAGGAAGCAAGGTGATGGGGAAGCCATTAGATAATGTTTACTGAGAAAAATTTTTCGACCTGATATTATCCAAAATGAAGCAGTGGGAATTCGCGCGCTATACGAACAGCAAAAACACTGATCACAAGGAATATTTGGATAGTCTTGAATAAGAAGTAAGTACTAAAAGCAATGGCAAAAAATATGGGTTCAATCCTTTGGTCAAACAGGAACTTCAAAGTTGCAGTAGTATTTCGAGCAAATGAACCGGATTCAACGAAGAACACTTGCACTACAAATGGTATGCTTCATTAGTAGTCTTTGACCAAGCAGTTCGCAATGGGTTTGGGAGAATGAATACACCGACGAGTTGGGGCATGAAGTGTGGGTTGGAGTTGGCCAGGAATACCATGAACAGTCAACTAAAGAAGCAAGCATATACAGACCAAGTCAACGTGATTATGTAGGAAGCAAGAAGCCAGGAATAGGAAGACTGAGAGTGGGCAAACTGTCAACCGCGTTATTCGTGGTGAGGAAAAATGGAGAGCCACACGGCTGGTCGCCCAGTCACAGTCCTTTAGTAAGAGGCGATGGGCTGTCGGCGACGTATAACAAACGAAAAAGGATGGATGCACAATGCTATCGGGCGTTCCAGTACCGGTCAGCGATGGACTGAAAAGTTTTTCACTTTCAGCCGAAGTCAACTTTTGAATGCAATTGCCTCCACAACACTTGAATGCGTCCGTAAGAAATCTCACGAGTTTCCTTTCTTGCTTGTTCCAAAGTTGACAACAGAACCATTTATGTATGCTGTTAAGGTGCGACAATCAATAACTAAAACTTCTGCTGTCAACCAGTGGTGATTAGCAGTGTCAGTTCCAAGCCAGTACCGAATTCCGCATTAGACTGATATGGCAACAGCGCTACATTCATTACGAGTACCCTTTTTAAAAATGGGCACTATTATTGATTCACCTCAGTTGCCTGGGGCGTCCTTTCTCCCAGATAGACCCTAATGGGCTTGACAATCACTGGCTGATAAATTCATGGCACTCCTTGAAGAGAACAGAACAGGCGAAAGCCCGTCAGTTCCAGGAACACGATGACGCATAAATAGAGAAATACACTCGGACACTTCTGAGGCTTAGGGGGGATCCGCGCTCACAGTCCAGCTTCCTGTTGAAGGCTAGCAGTCCGGATTGGAAGTAGCGGGTGGCCAAATAAATCGCTGTAGGAAGTATTATGCCTCTGTCGCAGGGCCTCCAGCAAATACAGTGTCCTATCCGGCTTTGAGTAACACTGTAAATATCTGTTCCCAGGGTCCAACAGAGGTCCAACAAAGGACAGTCCGGAAGATGTTCCACGAGACGGTTCTGAAAGTTTCGTTTGAATTCTGCATCTATCAACTTTTCAATGGCTAAGAGAGTTGTGCGCGTTTTGCGCAATAAAAGTAGCATCGCATAAGCGCATTGTCGGAGTCCACGCTTTTAAACCAGGAGGAATGAAGGCGATCGACCCTCACCACTAGTAACTGACGGCGATGTGCTCTATTTGGATTCTGGACTGGTTCGTTGGTGGGCACCTAGCTGTCAAGAAACCAGGAGGAAGGCGATCGACCCTCACCACTAGTAACTGACGGCGATGTGCTCTATTTGGATTCTGGACTGGTTCGTTGGTGGGCACCTAGCTGTCAAGTGATTTTTGCTGTTCAGAAAATCGTTACTGCAGAGGAGCAGTTTTTGATCGGTACATATCTGAAGTAGATAATTTCTGGTGTCCGTGCCTTTTTAGCCAAACCAAGATGACCACCCAGTTGGGTTACAGCAGCTCTTAGACTACCTACATGGGTGTTCATGTCAGCATCAACCACAACGATGTCCGAGCTGCCTACCCGTTGTAAAAGAGTACATAGAGAGCAGTAGAAACTGTATTCGGCAGGTTCAGAGCTATGGTCCATTGGTGGCGTAAGCAGACACAATAAACAGGTTGGGATGGACCTCACTTTCTCAAGATTCTCTCTTAGTAGTTCAGCTGTAGCGCCCTTTCATGCCACCAGAAGAAAGTATTAGGGTTGGGATATTGCCAGCTTGCTAAAGCCCAGACGGGTGAGGCAACTATCAACGGTTATCCAATCAAATAGAGACGCAGTCGGTCGGTCGCTCAATACAATACCCACCGCAACATATCTGCGTCACCAGAGGCGCGCATCCGGAACCTAAAAGAGAGTGGGGGAAGTCAGTCCAATCGCATTGCTTGTGTTCTATATCCCAGTTTCTAACACAGCATATATCAATGCGAAGGGAATGCAGCGTACAAGCAACTTCCATCTGCAATGCTGCTTGCTTTAGTGTGCGAACACTAAAAGCAACTAAGTAAACTAGCTTTTGAGGTTTGAAAAGAGTCTTCGAAGTGTTTAGGGTTGTTACGGAGGTCGGACGTACAGAAGATGCAGCCGAGTGTGCTGCACATAAGCCTGACAACAAGGTAGCGGTGTTTTGCGGGAAACGCAAGTATATTACCAGTTTTACAGTACAAGTCATCACAAATGTTCCAACCACTAAACCTAGAGGGCCAAACGACTTTATTAGCCAAAACTCATACCATTGACCAATCTGGTGTGAGACTCTGTGAGTGTCGTGTGAATACCAACCAGGGTCACGGAGGTACACCACGGAAGGTCCATTCTCTTGGTGACAGGGTGCGGCTACTATGAGTTGCTCGTTCGATTCTGACATCATGCTCATAGCTAAGCAAGTAATTTGGATCCTCCAGATAGAATTTTTATTATCAAAGGACATCCTATTCTTAATGTGCTGTATCAATATCCTATTCTTCTATTCTTAGTTTTATGGAATACCGCCTATCTGCCTGACTGTACTTGACTTTGTACACAGAGAAAAATATTCATCTTTTTCGTGTCTGTTCAAATGCATGGTATCCTGAAAAATTAGGCTAACAGATCTTACATACAAATCGCAACGGATGAACATCTCCGAATACGTGTTAACCGGGCGTCAAACAGATTTTGGAAACGCCGCACAGTTTTCTTCGGAAAATACCCAAAGACTGGGTCGGAAATTTGATTGCCCTTATCCTGATTGGTCGCGATCCATCTGTGGTTTATTTTTGCATCCCCTAGGCATACAACTGTCTTCTACCCATAACCTACATATCTTCCATCAGTTTGTATCAAGACCAGAAGTGATCGACGATAGCCAAATACGATGAAGAATACCGTAGTTGCGTCCCTAGAATATCACTGTTCGAGCTTGTGAAAATCGCGCATGTCGATCGCCATTCGGAATCCACAACAAGTGGGATCGATGAACTGGTCTTCATAACGTTTCGCAAAGTCTCAGAAACCAACATGGCAACTGAGTGAGTTAAAATGTCCTGTACTGAATGGAAGTGGGAAAAATCCAGAAAAAACGAGTAGCCCTAATGAAACTTGAGGATCAATCGTGCCGCGAGAAAAGTGCACCACTGTTCTGTTCACCAAGAACAACATTGATCATTCTGGTTGAAGAACAATGAAACTTGCGTGTGGCTGAATGAGGAAAATCGATACCTGCAATCAAAGTTTCCTATTCCCCAGTGTTTTAGGAAGTGTGAAATTGCAGAAAAATGACTGCGACAAAACTGTCCAAAACAATCGATATATACAAAAAGCAACCATATAAACAGTTTGTTCTGGTCATTTACTATTCCGTCTACGCATGTCTGAATCATGACACAGTGACAACAAGTGCAATAAACAAACAGCAGGGTAGCCAAGAAAAACTTTCGAAATCATTTAAGATCGCAACATACTGAACCAGACAGAACAAATGCCATTGAATCATCGCTCTGTAATGTGTTTGATTGTGTCGGTTTGGTGACAGCACACGAATAGAATACCTTCCCGAGATCAGCCGAACTCGGTGCTCCTCCTTCCACGATAAATCACTCATTCGCCAGGAAACAGATACACACTTGATTGCCAAAGTAAAGAAGGAGTAAACAAAATTTGCTCACTGAGAACGGTGAACTGGGTTAAAACGAAAAGTTAAACAGAGGTGAAATGAACAATTGGGAAATACCTACGGGACAAGTGTACAAGGGAGGGAAGGATGCATGAGTCGAGTAACAGTCGAACTAGGTCGTACGCCAGCGCAGGTTCAAAAAGGGTGCAAATTGCTTTCGAACACAGTAATAAATAATGCTCATTCAGCTTCGCACCCTTTCGGTGCCTAGCTGCCATGCAACCCGAAGGAAGCATGAGGTTGCTCAAGCCTGGACAGGACCGGTCGGGATGCGGGAATCGGGTTCGAAACACAGAACTTACGGTCAGTAAGTTCGCGCATCAAACACTGATTTACATACGGAACATTTGAACACAAAGTTTTGTTACTTAATCGGATTCAGATACCCTCTGCGATCGATGACGATCTGGATTGTACCGTTCATAGCTGGGTAAGAGAGCGTTCTTGCTCTGTGAAACGGGCAGTTTTAGCTAGTAGGCGCGGGGGATAGTTATTTGCCATCTATTCAGGGTAGGTGCATTGTATACTGTCTGGCAAGCGATAAACAGCGATAGCATAGCAGTATGCACAAAATCTGGTGGCATTTTGCCTCGTAAATAGGTCTCGATGACAGGGTTGGAACTGAAACCCTAGCACTGACTACAGTACAATGTTTTACTTTCCTAGTGACCAGCTCTGAGATTAAGTCGACCTCCGACGGGAGATTTTCTTGGAAACGCGTTACTCAGCTCCCTATCATGTACGAATCATTCACGATATTCGATCCCAAAAAGACGTCTGAAAATTTATGGATCCTCTTGTATGCGGTTGCGGGAGCACATCCTTATCGCTTTCTCCTCTGATTTAACACTGCTCTTAATGTAGCGGTATGAGAGCATCAAGATGAATATGTTGACTGGTCCAAGTTTGTTGTCCCGTGAAATTCAAGCAGTACGTTCCACAGCACAGTTGAATGCCATACTTGTACGTTCAAGAGAAAATATCAGTAAAAATTTAACTTAGTTCAGTTTTATATAAATTGCTTTTTGAAAGTGACCACAAGCATCAATAAAGTTAATTTGATTTTACCATTCTGGAGAAGGTTGATGGAATAATACGGCAAAAATTCACAGGTCAGTATATTCACTTTGATGGGGACGAGACGGCCCAGTGGTTGGAGCGTGAATTTACTGACCGGAAGATCCGTGGTTCGAACCCAACCTCTGCCCCTCGACCACCCTGCCTAGGCTTAGGCAACCTGGCAGTAACCCAGCCCTCGTGCTTCCTTCGGGTGGCATGGCAGTTAGGCACCGAAAGGGTGATACAGTTGAACGACATTCACTTTGATGGTTCCAAACCGGCGGGGTTTACTCATACGTTTCACTGAGTCGGCGAGTTCCAAACCGTCAAAACATAGGCGGAGTTTACTCATACGTTTCACTGAGTCGGCGATAAGGACATGTGAGGCAGCGTAGGCTAGTTTGATGTGTGTCCGTGGCTGTCTATCGGCCATACATGGCCAATTAGTGGTTGTTCACGACCCCAAGTCTTTCCGTATCAGCCTGAGTGGCAGTAGTCTGCAGTTAGGTTCGCTGTCTTCCGCAATGCTGGAATCATGGGCGCGTTACACAGACAACGTGGCAATACGAAACAAGGTAGCGGATGTCAGAAACCTTGTGAAAACGTTCTGAGCCTTTTACCTCCAGCCTACTCATAGTTGAGTGCACATGAACCTCAAACGAAAAGTGGCCATTTTGACTCAATCAGCAATCGGTCTGAGTCGAGATGGGACCATATCACTTGGATGCGGTCTAGTTTGTTTTTGTTTCTGTCAAACGTTTGCAAAAATATGGCACGCGTTATCTTCGCACATCATGCAGTGAGTTACCTGCAAATCCTGATACTGAAACGACACAAGTTGCCCTGGAAAATTGCGGCAACACCGAGCTATACTAGTCATACGGTCGTGAAAATATGATGTTTTCGGGATGGGGGAGCAATGGGGATCAATGCCAAGCGATTTTTATTAGCTTATTTTTCCTATAGGAAGCACCGGGTAATGAAACTTTCTCATTTAAGAAAGCACAGAGTTGGACGAATGCTTCGAGATGGGAAAAACCTCCGAATGCATGATATTAGTTTAATAAGGGGTTATCGACGTATTTCACCACTAGAGAGCCAATTATAAGACAGAATAGTAGGTACTAAACTGTTCTAAACATGGTGTCGAGATATAGAACATTGTCGAAACTATTCTAGTGTGCAAGATCCCTATGAGTCTACTATTTTCCCGAAACAGATAAGTTTTTCTTCAACGTAAGCATTTCAGCTTTGGAGTGAAGATCGTTTGTGCTTGAGATTAGTTGCAACCTGTATAACAACGAAGATAAGAAACCGGTAAGCATTAACAAAACTGGGAACTCTCCGTTCAATCACCTTCGTCCACAATACTACGATCCATCATCATGTCAGTCCCCTAACCATTATTCTACGTCCGATTCATTGTCCACCGAAATGAACCAAAACAGCCCATTGCTAAACTAGAAAAACCTGATCCACAATACAGTCTTCAATATTTGTATTATCTGTCAGATTCTATCACCGAGATTTGACTTCGATTTCTGTCGATATACATTGTGCCTCCAAGACACCTACCGGACTCTCCTTCGGTCAGGAACCTCAAAGTCCCGACGACTAGCTCAGATGTTTCGCACCTCAATTTTTGGTTACCTGGTGATTCTTGTGATGATGGTGTAGGTGATGCACTTAGTCCCAGGGCTGAAAGCGAATCAATAGACTGGACCAAAGTAAACAGTCACCTATACTCTGTTGGTTTGTCTGGTTCAATTAGGATTAATGCAGTTCGGTGCGGCAAACAGTGTCCATTTTTCGTGTCAGCATACGCTTCGACAGACTAGTTCAGGATCTGGCAATGATGGGTTAACCGAGATCCATAGCAACTGCCTCGCTCAGCAAGAAACGATACAGCCGTCATCGTGGGTGAACGCCTAAACAGAACAGTTCCGTCAACGAGTTTCAGTGGCTCAACAATATCAAGCTGATCTGGATGGAAGGCGAGTAAACACGTACAGTCACGCTGATGACGAATACAAACAAGTGGGACAAGGGCCAAGACTGGAACAATTGAACAATGGTCAAGTGGGAAAATCTAAGCTCTCAGGCTGTAGGACGAGGGCCAAGACTGGAACAATTGAACAATGGACATCGTCAAGACCAGCTGAATAGCCATATCAGCAACTAGCGACTACGATGGTGAACGCGGATCTCTTAAACACCGGACTACTGAGGAACCTGAAGTTTGAAAGAGAATGCTGGCGGAGTGAAAAGGCCCAGGAGGTTGGGGAGAATTCCGATGCAGGCGACAGGTGTCGACGAAAAAGATAGGTCGGTAGTTCATCTACGGAATCGTTTTCTTAAGCGATGCGCTGAACAGAACAATTTAGCATGAGTTATCCTTCTCCGACACGACAAGGAATTCAGCCCGGTTGGTCTGCATCCTGAAGTTTTTGAAGATGGTGAAGAGATAGTGAACAGTCCCACAACCTTGTCACGGAAGGATTAGAACGAGGGTGGGTTGGTGAAATAAAGAACTTCGACTGTGATCCCAGCCACCAAAAACGTCGCAAGAAAATCATGCGGAAATCACCATCGCATCCAAGGTGCTTCCTGGAATTATTTTGCGCAGATCGATCGATTATCGAGAGGGACAGGTTCGTGAGGATCAAGCTGGGTTCCGCCCTGGCCAAGAATGCATCGACGATTTCTTTACCTTGAGACAAGTTATTTAGCAGCGCCACTATTTCAAACGTTCAAAGCTGGCTGTTCTTCTTGATCTGACTGATCTCGATTCTATAGGTCACCGGAAACCACTGGGGAACCTGGCGAACAATTCTGTTTCGTCTGGACTTTTCATCCGTTATGACGGCACTGTAAGCAAACTCCTGTGGACAAATACAGAGTTCATCACATCCAGTGGTGTTATTGATGTGCTGCTTGAAATTCCTCTGCCTGACTCTGAAACTTCGGGGATCGAAATACTTCCGAGACGTTCGCTCACAAACATCGAGTGTACGGACGACCTTACCCACCTTGGTTCAGATCTTTCAAAAAGCATTTCAAATAACTTAAATAATCCTGCCACACTGTTTCGTATGCGATTCACACCAGCAAAGTATAAAGCGCTGCTACAAGAACGGGTGGGATGAAACCCGAATCGCATGCTTGCAGACGAGCTAATCGGCGAGGTAGGTAAATTTATTTACCCGGTGGACTGGCTGAAAACGAGATCACTTCTTGAATGACGGCAACTCTCGCTAAACGCCGACACCTATGGCGTCGACGTGACGTCACTTTGTCTGTCAAAGACAGCTGGCGGAGCGATTCATACAGCCTTGTGCATCAGAATCGCAGCGCAAATTTACGAAAACACTTGGTGTTTGATCATTAGTGTCCTCGAATCACTGACTGGGTCTGATCGGATTAACAATGCTGAGCTGCGTCATGTAGTTTTAGAAACAAGGACTTATGCCGCGACGGAAGAGCTACCCACGCCTCATAGGTCACGCACGTCAGAGTACAGTATACCTCGCACAGCTCTTTTCATGCAGCCCTGTTCTGAGTGGAAGCGATCGAGATGCGGACAGCCTATGGTCGGACACCAAGGTATGAATGTCCCAACCGGTAACCTAAGAGAGATGAAAACTTCCGCCTCCATAAAATAGAGACCCAGGGACCCGTTTTATCAATTGTTAATGGCAGTGGCAGAAATAATTCAACCCTACAGTCAGTGGTGTTCCTAACATCACAGCTATCACCTTCAACGCGTAGCTGCTCAGTTTCCAGTTCTTTCAATTCATTAGACTGATTCAGTACGAGCTTTCTGATTATACTGTTGCCTCCAATGCTTGGCTACACCTCATATGCTCTCCTACTTTACGGTGATTGAAACCGTAGCAGCCGGGAGCAGCCTACCTTTGGTACATGGCTTATAGCAGGTGAGCTGAGCTGAAGTGAGGAAATGTACTCTTAATGACGAAATACAACAGTTGTGTCTATTTTTGATCAGTTTATGGACCCTACTACTCTCGGGTCTGCAGCACGACTGCCCACAGAGCCTTGAAAATAAAGAACACATGGTCGGTAATCTATACCTGCCTCTTCATTATGTCACGAACATTTCAAGTAGAGGTAAAGCCCTGGCTGGCCAATTCAACATTGAGTGTTTTGAAGCAGGACCCATGATTACGCCAGAATACCCCAGTGTGTATAAAATGGTATGTCGGAGAACATGTCATCAAATCGGCCCTTCAATGGACGTGGTAGGAGAAACTGGTTGAGGTGTGGCTTGATTCTAATTAGCGCATCGCAGTTTACGGAGACGCAGAAAAGAAAACGCACAAGCCTTGCACAGGATTTGCCATTACAACGGAGTTCGTTAGTTAAACAGTATCTAACTACACCCCTTTGTCTTAGTATTAGGCCTATTACTCTCAGTTAGAGGTAAACGTAAGATATTCTAGGATGAAGAAGATCATTCTCACAAAATAAGTTTGACCAACCAGGCGATACAGAGCGGAGATATGTTTGCTATCCTCATTCACTTTCTCCGAGACCAGAAAATCGCCTCTGATTACCGCTATCGAGCAAGCCTTGCCAACAGGTGGTCAGTGTACATAACACCCAAAAAGAGCTTACTTTTTCGATCACGCCACACGGACATTCCAGACAGTTAGGGTGGCCCGCGTCAGCTGCAATCATGTTAGACATTTGCCACGTGTCGTTTTCTAAGTTTAATACGTGGATCAATTCGATCACACCTCATTTTCAGAGTCGATTCGTGAAGTTCGTAAACGGTTTCGGTCTTCCGATGTTATCGACAGTAAGAACTCAGTCCACCTAGCACCATGCGACTTTGCACAAACCAACAGGTCCATCTCATAAGTTTGGGTTCACACGGCAAATTCCTGCAGCAACGTCCACGACAGGTTGAGCAAATTTTTGGTAGGGAAAAATCAAGATATCGTCCTCCCCGAAACTAATGACGTCGGTATTTTGGCGTTAGACTAAAGCATGCTATACATATCCGCTTCTAATTAAGGAAGCTCATTCAGGCCAAGTACCAGAATTACTAATTAAAGGAGCTAACAGAGGCACCAATTACAAACCGCTCACGTAGGTAAAAGCGACGATGCATAGATTTAGGGGGCGGGAGACGGAACATCACTCACCGTAATGTGTCAAATTGAACGTGTAGGTGAATAGTGTTTCGTCCTTGTCAGCGCTGATATTTCGCCAATACTCTGTCTCTTCCCGACAAATGGTATGCAACATTGTCCACAATCCGACAGGGACAGCAAAGGCCACAAATAGTAGGAGCCATGTAAATGTGACGAGGTAATTCGTGATAAGAAGCTGTGATGGAAGGAAGAATAAAATGAATAGGAGTTGAGGTGAACCAAACATTTATCAACTGGCTACAGAGAAGAGGCGAATAAGTGCGAACCTCCAGTGGTAGCCCGGGAATTCTGTTTAACCATATTCTCGTCAGCGTTCGCTATCTGCACCTGAATGGGTGTCTGGAGGTAGGGGCACCTCACATCATTAAGTCCCTGTCCCATTCACCTTTATTCTTTCCTTCAAAATAAGGCATTCAAATAAATCATGATTGTACGACAGCGAATCATTAGTGTCATGCTGTCGATGACAATGATGATAATGGCTATGATGATGGCAAATTCTGTGGCGTTCAAACCGGGAATTCAGTGGGACAGACAATCAATTTGAAGGGTTGGCAAACTAGGGTCCATGATGTATGTAAAAGATGGAGAAAATTCATTGCTGCTAGTGACTTAATGAATATGGCACAATGAGTACGCCAATTGAAGTGAACCGTCACTTTATTGATCACAAGCCCCATTCTGACAAGGTTAGACACTGTTTTCATTCATCATGACTCGTAAGTCGTAATACTAATCTGCCAATCGACCAAAACATCGAAGAGATCAACCAAACCGCTGTTCAATCATTTGAAAGACGTGGCGGACTACCGACAAGTCTATCCCACAGAGTGATGGGTGCATGAGCCTACGCATATTGCTACAAAGATCGGAATTAAAACACTTTGTGCATCAAAAAGATGGTGTCAATGCCGGAAGGAGAGGTGTGGTCTGAACATCTACAAGATAAGTGTTTTTACCATTGGTAGTGTTCGAATATACAGATGGTGAATGGACGTTGCACAAAATTACGAATTTCCTAAAACTATCTTGACGATATTAGCCAACTACCATCAAAAGGATGTAGCGTGATGCTGTTGTTCTTGTGAGATATTGGGAAGATAGCATGGAATAGTTGGTGAGAATAAAGTGCTTAAAACTTTGTGGAAGTTCGAGAGTCGCGAAAATCTCACTTTGTGCAACACATGAGTACAAACATCAGAGATCTCGCAAGAGTGTAAATTTAACACACCTTCCTGGCACACAAAGTGCTCACAAAGTGCACGGATGTGAACAGAAGTACTCGCATTCGTCAAGAGTAGACCTTCGCACTGGGTGCAGAACGAATTTTCGAAAATTAGGTTATCATGCTCGCCTGAAAATTGCACATCGACTATCCAGCTGATGAATTAAACTTTAATCTGATTCTTCTTCAGAATTCATAAGCGACCGTTTTAAAGCCAACAACATGTATATCCGATTGTATACGACCGATGA
>NW_008751924.1:351376-359272 GCF_000715545.1 Opisthorchis viverrini | reverse complement strand
TTTGATGGTAGTGTTCGAATATACAGATGGTGAATGGACGTTGCACAAAATTACGAATTTCCTAAAACTATCTTGATGATATTAGCCAACTACCATCAAAAGGACGTGGCGTGACGCTGTTGTTCTTGTGAGATATTGGGAAGATAGCATGGAATAGTTGGTGAGAATAAAGTGCTTAAAACTTTGTGGAAGTAAGGGAGTCGCGAAAATCTCACTTTGTGCAACACATGAGTACAAACCCCAGAGATCTCGCAAGAGTGTCAATTTAACACACCTTCTTGGCAAACAAAAGTGCTCACAAAGTGCGAGGATGTAAACAGAAGGAGTCGCATTCGTCAAAAGTAGACCTTCGCACTGGGTGCAGAATGGATTTTCCAAAATTAGGTTATCATGCTCGCCTGAAAATTGCACATCGACTATCCAGCTGATGAATTAAACTTTAATCTGATTCTTCCACGGCAAGTTTTGACAAATTTTGTCAGAATTCGTAAGCGACCGTTTTAAAGCCAACAACATGTATATCCGATTGTATACGATCGATGACACCACCCGCGAGGCATACCAAGATCAGACTGATGCAGCCACTCAGAGTGAACTTTCGTGCAGCGCACCCTGAATTATGAGTCTTGAAATAACCATTCCGGTATTACCAAAGGTATGGAATACTCTATTATTCAACACGTTATATATTTAAGGTTACCATTTGATTCCAACCGTGTTCTCTATCCTACCTTTTTCTAACAAGATGTGCTTGGTTAGAAACTCAGTCTTGCTTTGTTCAAATTACACCAGATGGCACGGCCGCGGTTGGTTAACATACTATACGAGCATGATTAGAATGCAAAGCGAACGTTAAGGAGAAAATAGTATTTGGGTTAATGGATGCCAGAAATCTACACAGCGAAATTCCGGGATTCAACTGTTTAAAGTTTATAGAAGCGGCATAGGGTCATCCAACTACGACAGTAATCAATACGGTCTCGTCCTCCAAGAAAGCAACTGCGGCATGTGTATGTGACATTTTGGGGTGGGTGGTACAGAATTACATAGTCAGATTGGACCAAGTAAACTTTGACTGCCTATGAATTCCTACAACTTGTTAAGGTGCAAGATATGACGAACTAGGATGTGAAAATGGCGGTGTAGGCGAGGCTAACATGGTGAAGCTAGACTTCGGTTCACTTGTTACCGCATAACTCATCACTTTTGTGTGGTGACATTTACTGCGCATGTGCTGCTCTTTACTAATAATAAAACGTTTATCAGAAAAGCGACTTTTCCACGTCCGACTAGGATTTGGTGCGGGCTAATTAAAAAATAGCGAACACTTCCCATACTAATGGTGAGAATTGTTACGGTCATTACATGCGTTTATTGAAAAAATCGAGGCTATCGCCATGAACATGCCGCTTTGCAGCTGTCAATTTCACCAGACAACTAGAATAATTGAAAATTAATTAACACCACCGATAAACTGAACCGACCGAATGGATTTTCTAAAGAATGTGGATTGGCGAGACTGTTTTTCTCTTTCAGGCGACTAATGGATGAACTTCATTGAAGAACCGAGGAACCTCCACTGGTTTCCACGTTCGTGCTTGTCACAACTAGGCACATTCTCCGTCTCCCGGGAATTGCACTTCTGGCGTTTGACCTGCGAAGCTTGACAAGTAGCAACAAACACACGCCAAAAACTGCATCAAATGCTATCACTTTACCTGTTACTGACTGAGTGACCACCTTGAAAAAGGGCGAGGGACACTAGGAACAAACAGAGCGAGAAAACTATGAACGACGATCAGTCGGCTGCTAAGTTATGACTGCGTGTTGTCCTCTATTTTCCTAGGAAAAACCATTAAAGTGAGTCAAACTATTGTACTGTGATTTATCAGTACGTTGGACAGTAGGCCCAGATTGAAGCCAACAAGAAATATGGCTAAGAAAGCATCTTCAAATCAATACGGAGTTATACACGAATTACACCAAAGGTAAATCCGCTGTCGGCGTTCTGCACACCATTTCAAGCTTTCAAACGTTACCCATAGCTTACCTCAAAGCATACCCAGTTTATGAAACAATGTGTGCTGTTGCATCTCCACTGTTCACAGCTAAAAATCTAATTAGCTCCATCCAGTTCTGGAAATCTGCGCGGGTCGATTTACGCTAAAATTCATTTTCACCGTCTTTCAGTGGTGTTCGCCTAAGCATAGATCAGCTACATATCTTTGTCAAAGAGACTCCATTATCGTGATGCTTTCAAAACTCCGTCTGTCTTTGAATCTCCATCTTAGTACCCAAGCTGATGTGGCCTCTTCAGATACAATTCCCGGGACTAAATCAACAGGGCTTCTGATTGCTCTGTTCAGCTGCCGTAAGACGCACAAAGACGATATTACCATAAAGAAGGGAAGAAACCATTAGTAAAATCGCGCTACAGTGGTAGCACAGGTTGAAAAGTGGTGACCCCCAAAACCGGTCATCTGTCGTGCCTTTGTTTGAAGGGATCAACCTCGGTCATTGTCACTCCCTAGAAGAGGATGAAGTTAAATCAAGGTTACTCAGAGAAATGGCAAGCATTCTATGCTGTTCACCTTGTTTCGTTTGAATGCGTTTGATCAGTCATGTTTCAGTGATTGATAGGAAGACCCAATTTATCATCTAGTGTTTTATCCAACTTTGGTTTTTTTTTACGTCATTCAACTGTTGCGTTTGTGCCCTAGTGTTAGTGAATAGAGGGCAAGTGTTTCTTGCTCATCTATTCAAGGGGTTTTGTGATCATGGGGATGTCACATCGCGAAAACCTGACTAGCATATTTAGTTGTTTTCAAACTCTTCCTCGGATGGTTTCCTATACAGGGAAAATGCCATGATCAAAATATAAAGATGTGGGACCGCGATCCTTGGGGATGTTGCTCTAGTGAAGGTTTATTAGAAGGGGGTACAGTAAGAACAAAAACATCCAGAACGCACAGAAAACCTCCCGCTCCCAAAAACAACCAAAAACCAGACGTAAAATGGTGTTGCTCTAGTGAAGGTCTATTAGAAGGGGGTACAGTACGAACAAAAACATACAGAACGCACAGAAAACCTCCCGCTCTCAAAAACAACCAAAAACCAGACGTAAAATGTGGACTGAATTGAACGGAGAAGCCGAGACACGATACAAAATGCTCGAATACTTGCAAATAACAGGCAATTACTAGAACCTACAAAACGTGAATAATTTCGCCCATTAGATTGTGCTTTTTTGTGAGCATACACTCGCTCTCTGGTTTTTCCCGTCGCACAGGTTCCGGTGGCGAAATTCACGATGCTAAATAGCATAGTCACAACGGAGTAGACTATGCCAATGATTTGTAGGATCTGTGGACTGGGACAAGGCAAGTAAGGGTGAGAGAGAGAGAGGAAGAATTCATGAAAAGCGGGCAGAGGTATTCATTTAGTGAAAACAGATGGGTAATTCAGACATTTGTCTCAAAAAGACGAGGTCCTGGTTTCGGACCATAATCAACGTTTAGTCGAAACAAACTTCATTTCAATTTAGCTGATCGATACTCGTATGGGAAAACTCAGCAAATATCTCGGCAGAAGGAAAAGGATGCTACCGGTACAGGGTCCGCTACAATTAATAGTGAAGTCAAACTGACAAAATATTGCAGCGAAACCCAGAGTCCTGGTGAGTATTGTCTCCTCGGAAAACTGGTGCTTTCAGGATGCTGTGTTTAAAAACTGACTGTTTCTCACGAACCGTACGTGGAAAACAATCGCCATGGCCTAACGTACAATGCCAGGCGAAAGTGGAGCAATTTTTCGGAAACAGGTAAATATCAGGGAAGAATGTCGACCTACAAGGAGAGCTGTAACTGAGAGTAAAAGCGAAACAGTTAAAAGGACCCGGGTTGTTCTTTCCGGTCTGTTTCGAGAAGACGGGGTAGTAGTACTACCCACACTGAGCCAGGAATTAGCTTACAGCAGACCAAGTAGTACAATGAAGTTGAATCACAGTCCAGGAGTAGAACAGGGGAAGTAGAATAATGGTAGTGCTGTTCTGCTGTTTACATTCAGAAGAACGAACAGGGTTTCCCAGCTCCAAACAAGCTATATTCACGATGAGTCGAGATGTGTATAACAGCGTACATCATATAGCATCATGATTGGGTGATTTTGAAACTCGTTGATAGGATAAGCTCAGTTTGGATAGTACAGATGGACCGGTTTATTGCTTGCCAGAAATTCATAGACCTCAACCGGCCATCGGCCATGAATAAGCCGGCTAGTGGGTCTTGCTTAGAGCGCCAGATGACCATGTTGGATGACGGACAAGCGACGACGAACAAGCACTCTGCCAACCTGCAAACCTGCAAACCCGACAATGCAGCCGAGACTCAACGTTCGAACAGGATAATTTTGTCTACCAGTGTCTGTTGTACCGCAAACTGGGGCATTCTAATGGGTCAGCAAGCAGCCGGCTACCTAACCCTGATGATCTGCCAAGAAGCAAGGCCTTTTCGTGTTGCGACGGTTTGCACATCCTAGAGGCTCAATCAGTTATATCAAAAGACGTCAGAACACTTGGTTCTTCAGACTGAGGATGAGTATAAGTGCACCAATAGGACCGTGTAGTCTCGCACCACCCACCGCTGCACTGCGGTCACGCTTCTGAATCAAAGTTGTTTGAAGACCATAGTTAATCCTCTTAGGTTTGGGCACCCTTAGCGATCTCGGTTCACATACAACCAAAAAGATGTCAGCCATCGAACGTGTCTGGTCGTTGCATACAACCTAACGGAGAAGCAAGAAAATGCGAGGGAGCCTTGCCTACTGCTTTACTGTTACCCTTTAATCCTCCTCCCGTTGCACCCAGTGATCACTCTTCTACACATCCAGCTATGAACATCTAGAACAGTGACAAGCTGTAAGTCAACGCTCACACCTGTCGCGCAAACCAGTGTCGTATCCGTTTCTAGTTTTTTTTCAAATAAGTGAAATATGGATTCGTACATCAATAGGCCAGCAGGCTGCTACTGAGTAAACTCTAGATACTTCCATGCATTTTTGAAACCCAAACACAACATTCAAGTTTTCTATAGAGGAGAATGTCGGTAGCTCAGGTGGCGTAGATGGTCGTTGGCTTGTTCGCTGAGCTGGGCAATTTGGTTGCAAACGTTTCATCACCAATCGAGGTGACATCATCAGTGCGTAGTTGTGCGTAGCGGTGGGTTAGTGGTTGTGCAGTCACTGTGCAGTTGGTTGTGGTACTTCACTGGTTAAGTGTCTACTTATGCATCAACCAAATCCAGATGATTCCGGAAAAGACACTTTCATACAGGACTTACGCTGTCTTACCACCTAGGAAGTCTAGCTACAGTCATAACAGCTTCAACACTTCAGTAGGGCGCCTCAGTCCCCCGGAGGAATGTTTAGTTTGAACAGAAAGCACGGCGATAATAGCTTCGTACCGATGACCAATTGTTTTTCAGTGGCACCCAGTTTTGGCACAATGTCTGTCGCTGTGCTAACTGGCATCTACCCATCACCGAGCATACGTGGATTTACGATGCATGCTATGTTACAGTTGACGCCCTAGGCTAGTGCAAATTTAGGCTGAATTTTCCCGGAACATCAAGACACAATAAATAATCTGTGAACCGTAGGTTAAACCGACAAGTAGGTGCTTTATAATCAATGATCTAAAAGCGCCATCCTCGCATAAAGGCCGTAACTGGGAAGAGAGCCACAAGTTCCCGAGGGCATACAGGATCAATATGCCGTATCCGTCGAGCTCATATGGTGATATGGCGCCAGACCGAACGAAGCGTAGGAGAGGTGCGTTACAACCACAAATTTCAAACGGAGACCAGTAAAGTCGGTAATAAATGCCGGTTTTTTTTAGCCAATCCGCAAGAAAGGGCCCGAAAGGCCATCTGCTAATCGGTTAATAAAATAAACTATTGGAAATATGTTACGTTATCAAATAAGGTATCTAGACCGCAGTTAGCCCCCTGCATCTGTNCATCTGTGTAGTGTTTTTCATTAAACTCGCGCAAATAAAGCCATTGTCTCGCAGTTCACATCCACTTATTTATGAGAAACTAAAGTTTTTTTTCTGTCACTGAATGAGTCACCGGACTTGGCGTTTGAATTGTAGACATCTGGCAGCTAATCATGACACTGTTCAGTTGGTTGTGGTACTTCTGCTTCAATGACTGTATTCATACAGGCTTCCAGAAGGTACCTGGTAGCTTCGCTGTGATTGTTCAGTTTGGTTCCTCTATGTTATCGTTTGACCGGCCGGTTAGCATACACAGTAAGCCGTCTCGTTGTTACTGGTCAGCTAATAAGTTATTTCAATATCAGGCTGTTTTGATCAAAGCATCCTTTTTTGTCTGTCTTTGATGTGGCTATAAAATCCACAGTCAAAAAGTACAACGAACCATTTGAACGGAATAAAGCTTGAAGAAACATTAGTTGCCTCAGACTAAGCGTGCGACATTGCTTGCCACACAACAACCGCGGGAGCGTGAAATTCTGCGGCAAGTGTTCTCCTAAGTTCATCGCGAAAGGTGGTACCCGTTAAGACTTCATTTTGTCACCTTTCCCCTTTGACCTCATCATCAAATTAGTCATCGAAGAAACGCTCCTTATGTCTCCTACTCGCGATGGAAAGCCTCTCCGAGGTGAAGGCCTTAAAGAATTGAAGCATGCGAACGACCTTGAACTGCTTGATCACCATGCGTCTTTGTATGCACTCTGCACAGAGTGCAAGAGTGAACGGGTCCATTAATAAAGCTAGCCATTGCATTATACCCATAGAGTTAATGGACAGATTTATCTATCTAGGTAATTGTATCACATCGGATGACAGCACTTCCGATGAAGCGAACGGTAGAAGTGATAAAGTGCGCTGTTTTCCTTCAGCTTGGGAACCTCTGTGGTCGACGTAACACTAGTCTGTCAGGGAACCGCAGGTTTCATAACGCAGCAGAGCGTCCTGTTTTACTTTACGCATGTGAAACCTGGCCGCTGTGCGTTGAACCAAGCGAAGATCACTCGCCTATGATAACTGGTGTCTTTATAGCATTCCACATCTACCACGAGAACATCGAACTAGTAATGGTGAAGTGCGACGAATGGTTTTTGGTACGAAAACAAACAGCTGTCCAACCTGTGCTGGTTCGGATGCACTAGGTGCGCTGGCTTGTCCATGTGCTCCATATATTGAGCGATCAATTGCTTCATTGTATATTGTTTGCTGAATCAGGTTGCCACTGGAAGATACCACAAGATGGACAACGCGTGACCAGGAGAGTGAGCATGAAAAATATAACAGAATTTTGGTCTGGTGGGTATCGAAGACTCATCACAGCAATGGTAGGAGATAGTAGCTCACGACGGACACGCAACCAGTGGTGGTGCTATCTCTTCTCTTGTTCTAAATCATCAATCCATTGCTCTTATTTTAATTTCACTTCCAAAAAATTTTCCCTACTCCATGCATCCTTGTGTTATTCACTGTCATAAGTTGCGGCGACCCGAAACCACCGTACATACGTATATGGTTGATAGTTGTAACACTGAAATGAGTGGTCATTTGATATTATCGGGGAAATCGGAAAAAGGATTTGTGACATCAAAAGCATGGCCCTTTTTATATTTTGCTAGGCCTCATACATGTATTGTGTTGATTCATTACGTGGAGCATATCAGTTAGCTCAGGTCGGAATTGCTGGGCTAAAACAGCTCCCTGAAGGTCGAGATGTCTCAGAAGTGCTCGCACCGCGACGTCAAGCTACATGCTCAAGAAAAAAACGTCAGCTTTGAATAATAGTTCTCTTCTAGGAGCTGGTTGCCATGTGATCCAACTGAGTCAATGGTTAACTTGCATGCGGTGGGCGC
>NW_008751924.1:345257-347205 GCF_000715545.1 Opisthorchis viverrini | reverse complement strand
TATTAAGGACGGCTGGCCTCCGGACTGTGTGATTGCTCTTAGTTGTTCTCCATTTCCGGGGTTTTTGCAGTCCACCGGAACTCTCGGCCAATCTTTAGGCTATTTGATATCCAGGGGTTTGGAGGTCTGTAGGCCCCATCATATTCGTTTGTTGTAGGTACAGTTTTCCTGTTTTCCACTTAAGCTGCTGTTTATGGCGAAAGCCGGTGTTTATTGGTGTGTGAGAGCGACCTCCGGAAGATGGCTACAAGAGCCGTAACCATGACCTCTTTTACATTTCTATAGTCGTTATCCAGATCATCACTGTTCCCTTCGAGTTCCGAGAGCTTCATAGCCTACTCCAACAGATATTGAGGGACTACAGAGGCGCCTTGTGGGCGAAACGAATGCCTCTACATTAACCATGTTTTAGAGGGAAAGTAGATAGGTGCGCGTGGCCGCACGATGTCACTATCAGAGTCAAGTGGCGCAATCCAAACTGAACTCAAAGCTTGTTTCGAAACTCTCCACCGGTAGCTGATNGTAAGATCAGTTGTATTGAAACAAAGTGTAACGCAAAGCAACTGAATGGAACGGTAAAATGGTTCAGAGGAAATCACAAGGCTAAAATTAGCATAGGATGGATAGTATTTCCACAAAGACCAGCTGATTGTCTGAGCAGAAGACACGCCGCGCAATGGTCACACAATCCCAGGCACAGTGTTCCACAAATACATCGCGAAAGAGAACTATCCAATGAGGCTTTGGGGACCGAGTGTCTAAAGAAATGCTGCTTAACTATCACATAACTGTACCAGAAACTCGGGTACTAGGAAATTGCAGTTGGGACAATTGTTGGAACGCCGCACAAATCTAATGAATATGGAAGGGATTAGGAGCAAATTAGACAGCCATGGTTTAGGAAAACAAATATGTTTAAGAAACTGTCTTCGTCCAGCTCACAAGACTGAAAGTGTCAAAACGACAAGGATGACTTACAGGTACAAAAAACACATTGGATTTAGATTGCGTCAAACGAACTAGCGAAGTACACAGGTGTGTAGATGGGAAAAATGGACATCAAATACAAACACTAACCAACATTAGACAACGCCCAAAACACCACCGAGGGTGAGGAAATATGTTTACCTGTGGACAGGATAGAAGTTTTCGTTGAAAACTATGTCCGTCCGCCGCAGCGCCTCGTAATTTGTGCCACACATCAGGCCAGAACCAGTAAAGGTCAACACGAAAGCGATGAGGGAAACGTACGGTGTGCGTTCAACGCAGCCTTCTAATACGGTATGATGATAAATTGAAATATATTCACTAACCCATTTGTGAGCGTGCTTGGGCAAACCTGGAGCATAAAACCCACTGTTCGGACGGCGGAGTTTGTATACGGGTAAGTTAAAATCTGGAAAGTACTATAAATTGAAACGAGTCATTACGGCCAACAAAATTGCCAACAAAATCATACAGTATATCATACCATGGATAACCAGTTCTCTTAGAGTCTCAGAATCTCTTCAGAGGGCTATGGATGTTTATTTGTAATGTACTACTCATAAGGTTGCTGAAAATCCATCGACAGCCCACGACCGGTTTCGCCCTTCTTGGGGCTCACCAGGTAGGCGCAGTTTCAAGTAGAACATAAGGTTGACATGACATTTCAATTTGAAGTTGCAACGTGCATGCCAAAAGATGGTATAACAGTGGTCAGTTTTGTGCTTCGATTTGGTACTCAAAGATGAGAGCGATGTCGTCCGCATACGACAGATCCACAAGGCCCTCACCAGCAATTTGAATACCAGGGTTTTGAAGACCTTCCAGCGTTCGCCTCATTATTTCAACAATGAAGTTGAACAAGAGTAAAGAAAGCGGGTATCCGTGTCTAACACGACTTTTCGTAGGGAAGATTTTGGAGAGCTCACCATACACCCTCACCCGCCAGGAGGTATGTGAATAT
>NW_008751924.1:324088-345165 GCF_000715545.1 Opisthorchis viverrini | reverse complement strand
GGGTCAAGGGGACCCAACCCTGGAAGACATACAACGTCAACAATACCCAAACTCTTCGTGATCTTTTCCACACCCTTCTGCCAAGCCATGCGTTGTCCACCTCGCGGTTTGCACTATTCTGACGCATAGAATAACACTCATCTCGGTAGATAGTGTTTCGGTATGTGTAGCACATGACCGAGCCATCGTAGTCGGTGGTGGTGGATGTTTTCCCCGACTGAAGTACCTGCCACACAACCAAATACCCGTTTTCTAATCACCCCGTTACTAACACGCTGATGCCATCCAAAACCAGTCACGCTTCTGAGGTATCGATGGTCAAAAAAGATGAAGAAGCCTAACAGCATCTATCCAGAGAGGCCACGTCTCGCCCTCATACAATAACACAGTCCTCACTGTAGCCCGGTACACGCGACCCTTAATATCTAGTGATATGCCTTTTGACGCAAAAAGTGAGGCAAATTGGCAAACGTGATTCGAGTCCCTGAGATTCTTGCACTGACTTCATCGGACACAGTTCCGTCAGAGCTGATACAACTAACGAGAGGTGTGAAATTTTCCAGTCTCCAATGGCTCTCCTTGAATTTTAAGAAATATTTCGGACTGCCAGTTCTGGAGCATGACTTTTCAATTTGAAGTTGCAACGTGCATGCCAAAAGATGGTATAACAGTGGTCAGTTTTGTGCTTCGATTTGGTACTCAAAGATGAGAGCGATGTCGTCCGCATACGGCAGATCCACAAGGCCCTCACCAGCAATTTGAATACCAGGGTTTTGAAGACCTTCCAGCGTTCGCCTCATTATTTCAACAATGAAGTTGAACAAGAGTAAAGAAAGCGGATATCCGTGTCTAACACGACTTTTCGTAGGGAAGATTTTGGAGAGCTCACCATACACCCTCACCCGCCAGGAGGTATGTGAATATAGGGATCGGATTATGTTTACAAACTTCTGAGGCATACCCTGTTGAGCAAGTGTAGTTAACAGCACCGACCGATCGACAGAATCGAACGCACCCTTGGAGTCAAGGGATACCAAGATTGTGGGTAGTCCGTACATATGACATTGCTCTATCACCTGAGAGAGTGTGAAGGTGTGGCCAACGCAGCCTTTGCCCGGTTGAAATTCCGCTTGACTCCAAGCAGTCACGATTTCGCGTGCAACCATGAGATGACCAAGAGTCAGTGACGCCAAAGGCCTTGTCACAACAGGAGTCAAACTAACACCTCTGTGGGTGCTAGAATCACTGCTAGTATCGGTTCACCCCAGTCGTCTGAGACGGTCTAGTTCTCCCAGATGGACCCAAATAAGCAAGACAGACAATGAATGAGAAGTCCACCACCATCCTTGAAAAGAGCGGGTGGAAGGTCATCAGGACCAGCAGCACGATGAGGCTCGAGTAGGGAAATACACTCGGACACTTCTGAGACTGAAGGCGGCTCCATATTCACGGTCCATCTTTGTGTTGAAGTCCAGGATTCTGGATTGGGGATGGCAGGTGGCCGGCAGAACTGCTGTTCGAAATACTGTGCCCAGTGGAACAAAAGTTCTGCTTTGCTGTACATCAGGGAGTCATTTTGGTCCATGAGTATTTCGTTGACAAGAGTTTTCCTAGGACCAGTCGAATGAATCAAGTGAACACCTTGTGGACGTTCCCTGAATTCTTTGCACATTCCATTTCTTCGGCCTTTCGGGTTCACCAAGCTTCTCGGTTTGCACGGGTACGCAGTTTCACATGGCACTAGATGATGCGTCGGGTGGAGTTGTGATTGCCGCCAGAAATCTGTCGCCGGGTCTCCAGCAAAGATAGGGTCATATCAGAGACCGAATGTTTGAATGAGGCTGGCTGGGTTGTACCGCAAACCGACGTCCCATCTTTGATTAGCGCTTTGGATATTTTTCCAGTAGTCGTTTATATCTTATATCGCACCGTCCGACAGGCATTTCAGGAGCTGGTTATGATCGTTTCGCCTGACTTCTGGGTTCACTAGCTTCTCAATGGCTAAGTAAGGTGTGAGCATTTTGCGCACACCTGGAAAACGCAATGAAAAGCAGCAGCGTACTAGTACATGGTAGGAGTTCACGGTGGGGTTACGGAAGAAGCGGCAAGCGGTGATCGATCCTCGCCACCGAGAACTGACGGTGATATCGTTTATTTGGATTTGGTGCTGGTTTGTTGTGGGCACCACTTTGCCAAGCGATTTCCGCTGTTCCAGAAGTTCGTACTGTAAAGGAAGTCCATAATTGGTATATATCTGAAGTAAGCGATCCCCGTTGTCCGTGCGTCTTGTGTCTAACCCAATGAGGCTCAGCAGCGCTTAGTTTACCTACCAGGGTGTTCATGTCATCAGCAACCACAACGATATCTGCACTTTAGCCCCCTGTAAAAGGGCACCCAGAGCGTCATAGAGGCTCTCCTTGACAGATTCAGAGCTACAGTCAGTTGGGACATAAGCAGACATAATACCCCAGTATATCCAGCTGCAGCGACCTCTGTGTCATCAGAGGTGCGCAGCCGGAACCTGGAAGAGAGCAAACGGGCAGTCGGTTCAATCATTGTGCTTGCGACCTGCATCCTTGTTTTCGACATCAATGTAGAAAGAATCTAGCATACGTGCAAGAGCTAGGTGTTGACCCGCTTGCATCAGTTTGCGAACATTAAAAGCGGCTAAGTAGTCCGAGTTTAAGGTTGTGACTGTACTCGGACGTACAGAAGCTGCAGCAAGTGTGATGCAGGGCGAGCAAAAGGGTCAGTCCTAGTGCTGGGACCTGCAGAGAAAGTATTCAAATTTGGGTAGGGGAGTGTGGAAGACAGAAAATGTGGAAGTGTAAGAAAGGAGGCGTCAGCAGTAGCATGTTTTCGCTTACCCGCCATGCTGTATGCAGCAAGTAAGGCGACCTAACTGATGGTACCTCGCGACGGCCGATGTGGCACGAAAGTATTATTATCTCTAAAGGTCAAGGTTGTACGAAGGGTGGTATATTGTGAGGTCGCCCACAGCTAGACAGGAGGGTAATTAGGGTCCCTAACCAAAGACTTCGGCTCAAAAGCCTAACCGCGAAGCAGCAGTATTGGGCTGGAAATCAAAATAGATAACTATTTTACGGAATGTGTCGCCACGTATGTTCCATCCCCTAACCTGGAGGGCCAGGAGACTGTGTTTGTCAGACCCCTACCCATTGACCAACCTAGCATGAGACTTTGTGGGTGTCGCGCGGACACACCCAGTATAGCTCAATGAGTCGCCGAGGCACACAAACCGCCACACGTCTCCTTGTGACAGAAAACCGTTCAGCCTAGCTGCCGTGGCACCAGAAGGAAGCGCGAATTCTAGGATACTGTCAGGTTGCCCAAGCCTACGTGGCACCAGAAGCGCGAATTCTAGGATACTGTCAGGTTGCCCAAGCCTAGACGGGATAGTCGAGAGGCAGAGGTCGAATTCGAAGCACGCACTGATTATTAAATTCGCACCCTATCCACTGATCCATCTCACCCCAAAAGCTATTCAGGCGTAGCACGCTTTCGGTGCCTGATTGTCACGCCACCAGAAGAAAGTATGGGAGCTGGATTCCTGTCAGGTTGCCTAAACAGAGGGGGTCAACAGGCACAACCTGTGCACTGATGTTTAGTGTTTCTGCTTGTCTGGTGTGGCGAGGATGGGGAGCTACGTGGTGAAGTTGACGGCTTTGATACAAGACCGCCATTAACTGCGTGACAAAACCATATGTCAGGGTCACTAACCACTGGCTTGTCTTATCCCGTGACTCCCATTAGGAAAGAGGGTACTTACCAATACAGATGAGCTGACTCGTGAGGGCTTTCGTATTGCATTGCCAGACCATAGACTGACCTCCCCTGGGTCGCCCCCATTTGACACAAGACTGCATAAAGAGGGCTTCTGGCATACGGAACACGGCCTATCCAGCGTAGCCTATGGGGCGTGACTATCAGATCTATCGAGGGAGAATAAGCTTTCCCGAAAACCATCTGGCTTTGCTGACGTGGTATTCCCATCGGACTCGCAACATGATATACGGGTACTCATTATCAGGTACAGACCGCCTTCAAAAGTCTTTCGCACACAGAGGCCACATCTCCGGTCTACAAAGTAGAACAGATCGGACCGCGACACTGTAAGCTTTATCCCTGACAGTCACACTGATGTCACTTCTACGGCACACATGTGAAAAGTTCGCGCGTGCTGCCCAGTCCTTCTCAAATCAAGAAGTAGTTTCGTCTTTTGTCAGACCACTGGGACATATGCAGCTGCCAAGGTACACGAACTTATCTGCCAAATCTGTCCGCTCACCTAAAAGAATGAAGTTTGGATATGATCGTGCCCAATATTGCGGGAGCCCTTTACACTTTACAGATCCGAAGCTTATAACCTAATGTGCAGCAAAATTACTCAGGTCATTTAAAATGGTTTGCATTTCTGAAGGGTTATCCGGGAAAAGGAGTGTCATCACCGTGCTCAACTCCTGGAAGCGAACGTCCCGATAATACGACGTTTATGCTCGGAAATAAACCCATTAACACCCAACGCCCTTGAACCAGCTGACCAGATTATATGGAACGGGGTGTGTTGTGACTCGTCGCACGATCGTGCAACTCTGTATCGGTCCCTTGGCTTCCTGCTCCGCCCACTATGGTGTGCCAAAAGGCACGGTAGCTTCAGACAGCCTCTTATGGAGACGAACGAAAATTATTACAACTGTATTTATAAGGTAATCACAATGTCCCACAAGGTCGTGCGGGCATCCCCTTAAGGGGCAACAAGAGTCGATTTGAAGGAGCTCGATCCGGATTAGCTGGATTTCGACCAATCAGGACTTGCCTTCTTTCGGTCCGTACACGGATTCACGGAATCACGGATTCACGGATTGATACACAGGATCGAGGCTTTTGCCCAGGTTTCCTGGGTCGGTTTTGTTCTTGTCGGTCAGTGGCTGTCGTTCACCTGAAAGGCACAAGTGAAAAAGGGGTGTAGCACTGCTGTTTATGTTCTCAGCGCGGGGCAGTATGCTCGCCAGCACGAGGATTCGCATAAATAAATGTCTAATAGTCCAACTGTGTTGCTCGCTTATTAAGGACGGTTGGCCTCCGGACTGTGTGATTGCTCTTAGTTGTTCTCCANATAGCTCCACGTAGTTTGGGCGCTGCTTGCATGTGGGATTTGTCCCCTCCAAGGCGTCCCTGCCTTTGGTGGGCGAGAGGCCTGTGGTGGTCGAATAAAAACTGCTGTCCGGAGAACCAGCTGGTTTCGTCGGCCTGCTTTCGGGAGCACAGGGGGATATGACCACAATCGCTCCCCATTATCTTACCGCTGAGCGTCGGCTACCAGAATTTTTGTTCGGCTGTAAAACTTTTTCGGTGCCTAGCTGCCATGCCACCCGAAGGAAGCACAAGAGCTCCCAAGCATAGACAGGGGAAATCAAGTGGTGGGTGTCGGGCTCGGAGCATGGGCCCTCCGGTCAGTAAATTCGAGCTCTAATCACTGAGCTGTCTCGCCCCCTTCCCCGGAAGTACGGCATCTTTGCTTCGCACTGACCGCGGCAGCCGCGAAAATCCTCTGGAGTCTGTTCTTTCAGCCTGAACTGACATCTATCGGATCGTATACTGCCGCAACACGTCAAGATATGCTGATACTGACCGAGCCAGTTAACCTAGAAGCTCGTAGATGACTATGCAGTGGAATCTAATCCAGCAAGGAGCACTCAGCTATGAAATTGAACACAAATCCCACATCGGAGACACCATGAGCAATTATATCAGGATCACGAGATACCCGAAAATTGAAGTGGAAGAAATCTGGCTGACGGAAGCCAGTCGCCTTCAATGTACTGTGCACGCTATGGAAGCACCAGGGGAAAGTAATTCCCTTAAGTTAGGAGTTTGCGGCAATTTCTGTGGATGAATAATAGAAAGAAAGCTCACAAACCGAAACCCAGTAAGCAAGGTTTTCCATCACCAATACTCATATATAAATCAATCAAACTGACAGACACCACATGCCACACTGATAACCCAAGGCAAATCAATTGGAGGGATGTGTCACGTGCGGACTACGGACCAAGCGAATGCATGCCTTGATTGGTCAGAATGTCAGTCAGCCTAGAGCGAGAATCTTGGGCTTGACGGTTCTCATCGCTCGGAAATTCTAGCACGACCGAGTGGAACATTTTGTGATACGGACCCAGCAGTTACGACAAGTAGTCGAGGTGAGTGACAACGGCTACCGTATTCATGTAGACCGCTTTATGGCGGTCACCACCTATAGGACGTCATATTCATAGTAGGAATGATACCTACGGCCGTGTTATCTACAGGCTAGTTATGCATATCTTGGAACGGGGATCATCCATAGAGGTGGCTCTCGAGTCGCTACTACACAGTTCATGCTGTTATCCGACAATGTTGTTCTTAATGGAAATTGGGATCCACGGAAAAAATTAATGTGGCCAGGTTCACCGAACAAAAGAAATTTTTTCAATTATAATCGCAAATCTGAGGCGTGTGTTGTTGTTCTTACTGGAAATTGGAATCTACGGAAAAAATTAATACGGCCAGGCTCACCGAACAAAAGAAATTTTCCAATTATAATCGCAAATCTGAGGCGTGTGAAGCAAACAAACGTCAGTAACCGGTCTTCCAGGGTGAAATTCGCATTAGATATTCCTCGGATGTTTTTATTCCAGAAGAGCACCGAAGAACGCCAAAATATGCCAAAGTGCAATTTCGTGTGTGTTCTCGCGTAAACCTGTAAATGAGAATTGCTGATGGTGCGTGACCTCGGAATTTCGCTCACTTGAACAAATGCTGCGAGCAGCATGTCGCCGAAATGTGCGAATGGATTAGACAAACGCCCTGTTAAAGACAAATTTCGAAAACCCTACAGTTTCGGCGAAAACAGTTTGGGTTTGCCGATAGCCAGCGGCTGTTTTCAGAATCGACTTCACATCCTCGTTTTGGAAAATTGGGATCTGTCCTTTTCAACCTTCACGGTGTTTGGGAAGTGTTAGGTGAATACATGAATGATAACTATGTGACACTTGTGCGCTCATCCGGTAATCAAAGCACCAATGTTATTTTGCGATGAGAATGTGTGTAAACCAGGTGCAACATCCGGCCTGCATGTAAAATTTGCTAATGAGTCAAAAATCTCGTGGGATTACACGCATATGGCGAAAATCCTAACGAAATCGCCCGTTCACGGAACATGTTCCGTTTTGATTCCATATCTCACCTGTGTGAACTGTGATCTATTGTGGCCGATAGCTCAACTTCTACACAGGAATGTCGCTCACCTGAATGAGGTTTTCAATGAAGTTATTATAGGTCTCCGTATTTTTTGGTGGTCACGGCATCAAAAGTGTCTGTGCTCTCCGGGCGGTTGAGGACCTGTGGTGGCGTGCCTTGAAGGACTTTTCATCTATCCACCACCAGCATAGAGTCTATCCACTTTCGCACACATTTATGACCCGCAGGCATGTTTCCGGAAGTCGCTCGTCCATGAAATATGTAACCTTCCTTTGGTTGGATACACTGTGCACGCACCAAGATATTATCCATCTGAGAGGCCCTGTGACCACCGTCCGACTACTGAGTCAGCAGCTCTCCTTGAGTACTGTCGAAGGTAATTGTAACAAAAAGTTTGTTCGTTTTATACCATTGATCAAATCCGAACTGGCTAGACATATCGCGCGTGCCATCATCTTGTCCACCATTTCAAAGGTTCAAGTCGCACACGACATCAATGCATCTCGAAGTCTTTCCAGCTATCTGACGTATTTGCATATTGAACTCGTTCTTTGAGGCTGATTCTATTACAGGGGAGGGACATGAACGGCCGGAATACGTTTACGTTTTGGAAAACAGCAGCTATAGACTTCGGAAATAATGGTGTACACGCGACAAGCGCGTCGACTAATTGATGGAGAAGCTGAAGTCCGCGTGCACCAACACACGCTGTCACCTGACAAATATTCGTAGAGTACTCGCAAGGGGAGTCAAACCTGATATTTGTCAACGAATTGTGTGCTTGTGTAGCTCTACAGGCTACACTGGACTAGCCGCGCGGCATTTGAAGAGATTCGCTTCCCAGGTTAGCCAAAGGCTTCGGGTCCACCAACCAATCGACCACCCACCAGTTGAAAAGCGCTCGAAGTCGGTTGAGTAATCACTGTTTTNGGAAAAGTTCCGTGACAGTAGGTAGAATTATTGCTGCGCAACACTTCGCTTTTCACACGAAAGCCTTGTCTGGCGAAGTGACTAAGTTACGAGATTAATCGAGATGTAAGGCGAAGGAAGAACCGACCAACTAGGTCAGACTCAATCCCTGTTAGGTTTCGGCAGATGGATTTTTTGAGGCAATTTGAGTCACCACTCTTATGTCAATGGACGATGTGCAGTGATGTTGGCATATGCGTTGGACACGTAAAATGGAACAGGTCTAGAAAATGTGGATGTTTTAGGACAAAAACTGCTATCCACAGCACAGGGGCTGATGACCAACTCAGAAGAAATTACCAAACATCACAGCATGAAGATAACTAACAGTGTGGAGCTGGCTAGCGTATATAAAGCGGTCATATATAAGCCGAGTGATTGTATGTGGCTGTCAGTGCATGCCGAATCCTTAGCAAGACCAGGGATACAAATCTCAAGCCGACCAAAGTTCGCGGAATCCCCTCTGCACAGCTATCGTAGCACCAGCTCATCTAGACAGATGGACGAGAAGTGCAGTGTTCAAGAGTGATAGTCAGGTGAACTGAAAGAATTGGACCGTAGACTAGGCCCTAATCCATGTAGGTTGCGCCATCGGTCTATCACGTGTTGATCCACTCTCTCACAAAATCCCTCGACCGATACCCAACAAAGATTAGGCTTGAATTGGCTAATCGGCTCTCCCTGAGCCTTAAATATCCTTCAACATTGCTAACCAGCCGCTTGGCCTGACAAAGATTTGCATCAAAAGAAAAACGTTGCCCAGCACTAAATCAACTTATTGTTACCAAAATTGTCTGAAAACAATCTCCAATTTCACCGGTTGGGGTTGTGATTCGGGATGATAACGCCTTGGACAACGTAAAGCACTGGCATTTCTTGTCCGCAGCCACTACTCCCTAACCAGCGATTTTGAGCGGAAGAGTTTCATTCAGAAACCTGACTACTCTCTAGGCTTGATCATTCTAATAGTATCACAGTCCACCAACATCCATGGCCCATTTAACCATAACTTATCTCAATCCATACTGGAAGTCACTTGGTCTCGTCATCCGAGCGCGTCGCGGAGCGGAGAAGCAGGCCCAATCTTCTGCTCACACCTCCCTCCCAGTCGTTTAACACCCTATCTCTCTGTTTCCCCAGCACACTCTGAGCACTAGCCCCTGAGACCAAAATGTTATGAAATAGCGGTGGACTGAGGTACGTTTGCAACGATCTCGTTCACCTGTTGACATTTTTCCAACTCTGCGATGATGGGCCTGTGACCGAAAGCCAGTGCAGTGTTTAGGATCGAAAGTTCCCAGAACGATCCTAGATTTAAGTTACTCGGCTCGAGCGCAGGATTTACGCATCTTGTCGGCCGGATAAGTCTGCTTTACCGCGTGTTCTTGCCTCGGTCAGGTTGAATCATGCGAATAATTGGCCTTTTTTCGGAAAACCTCTAGCCCTCAACCATCAAATTCGGCCTTCACTGGAGAGGCGTGAGGCTGCATCTTGATGCCAGGTGAATAGCTCCCTATCCATTTATTGAGCCGAAGGAATTTCCCTTCGTTGGACCTTGTAGTGTCATGTTCTGCTAGAATCTTCCACTGGAACGGTTCACTTGATACTGGTGCCCCATCCAGCATGTCCGCTTAAGCGCTGTACGTCTCATGCTTCTATGGTGCGTGGAAACTTCGGAGCTTCAGGATGTTTTTCAAGCACGCAAAGAATATCTCGTAAGGCCGAGCGCAGAAACATGGGCTGACAGAAGGCAAGTAAGAATCAGCACTTAATGGGTAATAAGTTGAATAAAAGCCAAAAATAATTTGGAGCTCTAGAGGCGTGTGTTTTCCACAGTATCTGTTGTGTGCGGTTAACCGGGTGATGCCGTCTGTAAATGACAGATATAATGAAGTGGCGCATCTACTCGTGTGTTTTATCATTGTGCGTAAACCAGGGCACTTTGTGGAGCCCTATGAAGGAAAATTAGTTCGACATAATCCTAAATCAGTTACGTCACTTCATCGATGGAGGGTGAGTTATTTCTTCCGAATACCATTCGGTGCACTTCAACATTGATGATCGGGCTTTTCCACCGGACTCTGGCAATACTCTGAAGACATCTTTGATCAAAACTCAGTCTTTGAACTTCCTCGGCGTGAAGCGATCAGGTTTCTGATCCATTTAGTAATGTGAAGCGCAACATTGTGAACTTGACACTTGGCGGGTAGGTTGATGTCAGGCCAACGTCGCAAGCGACGCAGGTTCAAAAAAGTCCCTCTGGCCTCGCTTATCCGGATGGAAATATCATCTCCCGTGAGGCTAGCGGGATCAATACAGCCGCATGGGTGAACGCATCTGATTACTACCTCGATCGGTTAAGAGGCTAGGGTTCGAGCCCGCCCAGTCTTGCAGTATCACTACACTTTTCTGGCTTGAAGAGCATGCCAAACCGTGGGGCGGACCTATTGAAAATATTCAATATTTTTTGCATCACTACGGTGTCGGGTCTAAGAAGGGCTACGCCATCTGAATACTCGAAATCTGTGAGCGGACGCCGAGGTAGGCAGAAGAGGCTGATGGTGAGTCTTCTCGTATCTGTGACGAAGCTGAATAGGAAAGGCAAAGAAGACAGACTTGTCTGACACCTCTTACGTGGTGAACCCAGGAAAGAGCTACCCTTAGACCTTCATACTGCCGCAAGATCGTGCGTACAGCGCCCTTAGGAGGTTCATGAATTTATTGGGGACAACTCTTCCCAACTCTTCCCGACAGACATTGCCACAGTGCCCAACGGTTCACAGAGTAGAACACAGCTTCCAGATTGAGGGAGGACGCATTGTTGGCTGCTGGAAGCAGTGTCGCAGTTCCAGAGTCCGTCGAAGGGTGAAGTGATAATAATAATAATGTTCATTCCCAACTTGTGGGTGGCATATCGTTTTGCATGCTCATAGGTTTACAGTCAGAATTAAGCGTGACTGAGGGATTTGTGGTGGTGCGGATTGCGCGAAAAGAGTGGGAAATATCCAATGAACTAATAATAATAGGTTCCTTTCCCAACTTGTTGGGAACGATGGGAATGAGGTAAGACTATTTCAAAGACACCCAGCTGGCATGAACTAAAGCTGAAAACCATCGCTGTCCATGGGTGACCTTGGGTGGTTAGGTAAATGGCCTGAGTCACAATGAGCAAAAGTGAAAACGGAGATGAAATAATTCAAATTGGGAGCACATGGAGTGTTTTGTCTCAGAAATGCGGTTTAATCTGAAAATAAGCAGACTCACTGGTCGCACTTTTGTATGGAAGTCAGGTGCAGGGAATAGGTTGGATGGGAACAAGGTGCTCCTACATAGGGCGACCCGAACACCGTACACGGATTTCAACTCGTGGAAGGGGCATGCCGAAATTATAGCGGAAAACCAGGCTACAGATTTGTGTGTGCGAGCGGTTGCGATCGAGATTCTGGAGAAAATAGTCGATGGAGAGCCGTCTCACTGGGTATGGAAGTGCAATGCCACCGTTGCACTGACAGGCTTCGGTTTATGGACAGCCCCGTAACGGTCGTGAAGGCTGTTGCGATCGGTGAAGGGATACGCATTTCCGTGGCAGCTTGTTCTGGGCGAGACGGAAACCGACAGAGAGAGTCAGGCGGATGCAGGCTCATGGAGAATTTCCCTATCGGTAGAGGACCGTGTGGGTGTGTAAATGTAGACACGGAACAAGTTGGTTTGGATGAATAACAGTTCTACGAGGCCTTTGGGCAACCGCAGTCGAAGTTTGAAGCTTGAAAAGAGGGGCAATGGATAAGAAATTGAATGAATGCAGTAGCGTGTGGTGAATGTCAGGAGGCATAAGATATAATGGTGTCAATAGTAAAATCTAAAACGGGATGACCGCTAGCTAAATGAACCCAAGAAAGGTGAAAACGTTTGCTGATCTAGAAGCCATGTACTAGTTGAGCCGGCGTAGGTGCCTCGTTTTAGGAAGGTGAGAACTTTGTCTTCGAGGTAGCTTGCAGGAAGGTCAGCTGTTGGATACTCTTGCACGAAGGAACAGCCTGGTTTTAGCGGATGTCCATTTCTGTGTTTAGCCAACCTTAGAAAGTTATGATCAGAGGGCAACTTCAATGCCGCAGCCAACATATATATACCACGGCGGCTTTCTCGCAGCTATCGCGTACTTTTTTTAAAGATAGGGATCACTATCAATATGCCTCATTCCTAAGGCACCTTCTTTTGCGCCCTATGGCACCAATAAGCTTTGTCAAATGGGTCACCAGGGATCCGACCCTCTTCTCTGAGGAGAATCGCATACAGACCGTCCGGTCCTGGTGTCTTCGCACGTTTTTATGCGGATATTTCGCGCTTCGTTTCTCCTTTCTAAGGTCGGTCAAGGTCTACAATCCATTCTCCCGTATGCGTGAACTCCACAGGTCGTGTTGCAGGAGGCCAGCTCAACTGTTGTTCGAATTGTTCTACTCATCTTTTTACTCAGGGGAATTAATGAGCCATTATATTCACCTATCGTTTCGCTTAACTTTGCTTTTCTAGGGCCATTCAGTTGTATCAGTTTCCCGTAGCAAAAGCCTTCTCCGACCCCCGAGCTTTTGATGTTCAACATGGCTCTCCTTCCTTCCTTAGACTCTTCACGATATGGCGTTTGAGGGATTTGCGTACACCGTCGTACTCATTGCCGGCTGGTTTGGCTTTTCTGAAATCAGCCACGGATAGTGACCTCGCCGACGTCCAGCTGACTTGTGTTCAACTTTTCTGAAATAAGCCACGGATAGTGACCTCGCCGACGTCCAGCTGTCTTGTGTCTAAATCGGAGAGGTCACACAGACAGCACTAAACTTCGCTAACATAGCATCCTTCACATTTTGCCACGCTTCATCCGCATGCTCACTGCCACTACAATATTGGTTTACTGCGGAGAGTTGTTGTGCTAATTCATAGCGGTACTTTTGCGCCATGACTGTTCTTCAAAAATAGTAGATTGGTATACTTTATGCTAATTTGTGAGGGCATTAATAAAAGCGAATTATCAGGTTTGCAAGCACCATGACGTGATCGGAATCAAATAGTGTGCCCCAGAATGAACGGCAGTCGTGAATTTTAGCCCTCCAACATCGGCTGATGGACACGTAGTCCAACTGGGTCCACGGTCGATATGTGGTTGGCGGCCAGCAGGTTACGCGGTGCGAGCGTTTTTGTTGGAATTTAGTACTTGCTAAAAACAGCTCATGATCAGTACATAACTGAGAGTCGGTCTCCGTTGTTTGTGCGGTGAGCATCGACTCCGAATCGACCACACGAATGTGATTTCAATGAGCTCAGACGACCTACTTGAACATTCAAATCACCTGAAAGGATCACATGGTCAATGTTTTTGCCTGGATAGCTCTCTATAGCAAGCATCCTTCCTCGTTTCAGAAATGCAGTCCACTGAGACATACGCTGACACGACAAATATGCACGACGTTTTATGCCAAGAGGCATTGCGCTTGATTGAACTGGATAACTGGACGCTGGGATCCAATCCAACAAAGTGCGTTCAGCTCTGGTTGAGTGCAGCTCCAACGATATATTCTATGAGTCATCACTTCCGGGTCACCGGATACGGAGGGANTTTTTAAAGATAGGGATCACTATCAATATGCCTCATTCCTAAGGCACCTTCTTTTGCTCCCTATGGCACCAATAAGCTTTGTCAAATGGGTCACCAGGGATCCAACCCTCTTCTCTGAGGAGAATTGCATACAGACCGTCTGGCCCTGGTGTCTTCTCACGTTTTTTGCGCGGATATTTGGCACTTCATTTCTTCTTTCTAAGGTCGGTCAAGGTCTACAATCCATTCTCCCGTATGCATGAACGCCACAGGTCGTGTTGCAGGAGGCCAGCTCAACTGTTGTTCGAATTGTTCTACACATCTTTTTACTCACTCAAATTAATGAATTAATGTGCCATTATTTTCACCTATCGTTTCGCTTAACTTTGCTTTTCTAGGGCCATTAAGTTGTATCAGTTTCCCGTAGCAAATGCCTTCTTCGCCTCTCGAGCTTTCGATGTTCAACATAGCTCTCCTTCCTTCCTTAGACTCTTCACGATATGGCGTTTGAGGGATTTGCGTCCACCGTCATACTCATTGCCGGCTGGTTTGGCTTTTCTGAAATCAGCCACGGATAGTGACCTCGCCGACGTCCAGCTGTCTTGTGTCTAAATCGGAGAGGTCACACAGACAGCACTAAACTTCGCTAACATAGCATCCTTCACATTTTGCCACGCTTCATCCGCATGCTCACTGCCACTACAATATTGGTTTACTGCGGAGAGTTGTCGTGCTAATTCATAGCGGTACTTTTGCGCCATGACTATTCTTCAAAAATAGTAGATTGGTATACTTTATGCTAATTTGTGAGGGCATTAATAAAAGCGAATTATCAGGTTTGCAAGCACCATGACGTGATCGGAATCAAATAGTGTGCCCCAGAATGAACGGCAGTCGTGAATTTTAGCCCTCCAACATCGGCTGATGGACACGTAGTCCAACTGGGTCCACGGTCGATATGTGGTTGGCGGCCAGCAGGTTACGCGGTGCGAGCGTTTTTGTTGGAATTTAGTACTTGCTAAAAACAGCTCATGATCAGTACATAACTGAGAGTCGGTCTCCGTTGTTTGTGCGGTGAGCATCGACTCCGAATCGACCACCCAAATGTGATTCCAATGAGCTCAGCCGACCTACTTGAACATTTAAATCACCTGCAAGGATCACAGGGTCAATGTTTTTTGCCTGGATAGCTCTCTATAGAAAGTGTCCTTCCCTGCATCAGAAATGCGGTCCACTGAGACATACGCCGACACGACAAACATGCACCACGTTTTATGCCGAGATGCATTGCGCTTGATTGAACTGGATAACTGGGCGCTGGGATCCAATCCAATAAAATGCATTCAGCTCTGGTTGAGTGCAGCTCCGACGACATATTCTATGAGTCATCGCTTCCGGGTCACCGGACACAGAGGGAGAAATGTGAAAGGGCTGAGTTCCTCCTTGGCGTTCTGAGACACGCTTGGGTCTAGTATGCGTTTTTCGGAGACCGAGCATACAGCAATTTTAAGGTATCATTAGTTTTCATCAAGAATTGCCTGTTCACCGATTTGGCACAGAGTACAGACTTTAAACGCTCGTATATAAAAAGTATCTCTAGGGCTTGGCACTGTGTTATTTTTGACTTGGCTATAGCTGTCGTAACTACACGTTACAAGAACGGCTTAAACGTCGGAATCCTTCAGCGGTAGACCAACATCATGAACACTGATTGCATCTAATGTCGCACATACTTAACTGGGGAGGGAGGGATACTCAAGAATCAAACAGTGGAAGCAGGTGACTCGGCATCAAAGGTTAGCCAACGCGCAGTAGCACTTACTGAGAAGCCGAATATGGATAATTTACGTTCGGAAGTGGAGCACGCGATAATCGATGGCTATGAAATCGCGGTCCCGGTCTTACTGGGATATAGAAATGATAGCAAAAAGCCGCTTGTAATTTGGGTGGTCCCTTCAGTTGGTTTACTGTAAATAAAAGAAAAAAGTAGATTATGCGCAATCCCGTGTGTCTGCATCCTAATCAGTTTGTCGGTGCAGGAATGGTACAACACTACCGCACCCAGTGTGATGGCACATCTCTGCTCCCGACTGTTATCCCTCGCCAACTGGTTCCTTTGCTTACGGATATGAATAATTTATTCACCTGGCCGCAGATGCCTCAGGGACAAATAACTCTAATTAGCTGAACCACTGTTTTGGTCTCACCATAATAATACTGTTTAATCATACTGTTAGGCATGATCACAGTGCCACAGTCCGAATAAAATCGTTATAGAGGTTGGGCATTAAGCGATGTAGACGGGTTCACCACTCAACCGGTATGGGCAGTGAAGGGTAGTTACTATGCATTTTGGAGAGAATATCGCTAATATTTGACGGTGGTGGGCAAAAGGCGAAGGTAGAACGAGGGTCTTTCGGCCTGACACATGACAAGAAAAGTGTAAACGGCGAAAAATGAGAAGCCAGAACATCAGATGTAGCGATGCAGCAGGGTTGGCATCATCTAGCCGGTCAAATTGGACCAAAACCTAAAACCACCATTATAGCCTCGTTGTTTGACTCATGGCCAGGGTCACAATAATGTAAGTGGGGATGGTGAGTTGGAGGGACTGGCAAACCGAATTAGTGGTAAAGGGAATCTCAGAAACATGGTGTACATTGAAGCTGTAAAGACTCTGGTGTCGCTGTTGTAGTGGAATCGCTTGTGCGATTTCCTTGGAAGAGTGAGGTGATGACAACCCACGAGCCGGAACACGAACAGTATAGAAAGCTATTGATTTTCAGGGAATCACAGACAAACAGAAATGGTGGACTTCCCGTTTGCGCTTTCTACAAGGTCAAAAATTTTCCCTATTGTTCATGTTCGGCTCTGAGCGCTGGCATCGACTTGCTCTTAGAGGGATAGTTTACACCTGATCCCACCCCAACAGTAACGCCAGTTAGCCTATGCAGTTCCAAGTTACAAAGTGATTTTGGTACTGAAGCTATTTTACACCACTTTACGGATTCCTCAAATGTGTTATCCCCACTTAAACTTTTCGTGGTCCCGGCCATATACTGAACTGTCTAAGGCCACGTAACCTCGGCAGTGTTCTAAGTTTTTAGTTCGAGTTGACCAACTAAACCGCTGCTTCACCAGATTCGTTGTTCTGACTCGTTATTTTTGCAATTTTCAGTTCTCCCATAAGGAAGCCTCAGATTTCCCTCTTACTGTGTCGCTGCCGGCCATCTTAAAATTGTAACGATTTGGTCTTGCCTATTCTTGGTATGCAGAACCCTCAAAACTTTTTGTCCTCAGCATTCACGCATTTTGGTAGTGTCAGACTAGGCGTGACCGAAGCTGCATCAGCTAATCAGCATCATCTATGCGACTTTCTACTTCCGCACAACATTGAGTACCCACCAATATCGCCCGTTAAGCTTCTATGTTGACTGTACTTTTACGATCACTCCTCACTGTACGCCGCCCAGCAGCAATGAATATATGATCAAGAATGTATTCTCACTGAGGCGGAATGTGGTGGTAGAACATGGGATAGGTTCCTGAAAGATGTTTGCTGAGGGCACAACGAGAGTAAGTATGGTGTTACTCAAGAGAAATTGCCGCCAATCGCTGCTTGCGGCAATCAAGAGTCATCCGACAAAAATTTGAGAACTTCAGCATAAAGTAATCAGTCTGTTTTCGCAAGAGAACTGATGGAAAATGAACTAGTGTTCCGGATGAGTTTACGATTTGTGCAAATAGAGCCAATCACTATGCACAGTATGAAGCACGCATGCGGGGTAAACTTCGATCAAAGCAAGTAGTTCGGGATCAGTGAATGCCTCAAGGATGGCTTTGGATGCATTCATAACCCTTGCAGTAGTTGGCATCCTGCCCAAGACCTTGAGGATATGTAGATAAAAATGATGAAATTATAGGCCATATTGCAGACTCCGGGTACCCACTCAGGTGCCACCCTCAGAAAATAAATCAAAATCTTTTGATGCCTAGTTGGATGAGGTGACAAACAAAACCACGCCTCCAAGCATGAAAATCACTTGGGCTGGCAGGACAAAGCTTTCCATTCGTTTACGGCTGTCGTAACTATATGTTACAAGGACGGTTTAAACGTCGAAATCCTTCAGCGATAGACAAACCTCATGAACACTGACTGCATCTAATGTCGCACATACTTAACTGGGGAGGGAGGGATACTCAAGAATCAAACAGTGGAAGCAGGTGACTCGGCATCAAAGGTTAGCCAACGCGCAGTAGCACTTACTGAGAAGCCGAATATGGATAATTTACGTTCGGAAGTGGAGCACGCGATAATCGATGGCTATGAAATCGCGGTCCCGGTCTTACTGGGATATAGAAATGATAGCAAAAAGCCGCTTGTAATTTGGGTGGTCCCTTCAGTTGGTTTACTGTAAATAAAAGAAAAAAGTAGATTATGCGCAATCCCGTGTGTCTGCATCCTAATCAGTTTGTCGGTGCAGGAATGGTACAACACTACCGCACCCAGTCTGATGGCACATCTCTGCTCCCGACTGTTATCCCTCGCCAACTGGTTCCTTTGCTTACGGATATGAATAATTTATTCACCTGGCCGCAGATGCCTCAGGGACAAATAACTCTAATTAGCTGAACCACTGCTTTGGTCTCACCATAATAATACTGTTTAATCATACTGTTAGGCATGATCACAGTGCCACAGTCCGAATAAAATCGTTATAGAGGTTGGGCATTAAGCGATGTAGACGGGTTCACCACTCAACCGGTATGGGCAGTGAAGGGTAGTTACTATGCATTTTGGAGAGAATATCGCTAATATTTGACGGTGGTGGGCAAAAGGCGAAGGTAGAACGAGGGTCTTTCGGCCTGACACATGACAAGAAAAGTGTAAACGGCGAAAAATGAGAAGCCAGAACATCAGATGTAGCGATGCAGCAGGGTTGGCATCATCTAGCCGGTCAAATTGGACCAAAACCTAAAACCACCATTATAGCCTCGTTGTTTGACTCATGGCCAGGGTCACAATAATGTAAGTGGGGATGGTGAGTTGGAGGGACTGGCAAACCGAATTAGTGGTAAAGGGAATCTCAGAAACATGGTGTACATTGAAGCTGTAAAGACTCTGGTGTCGCTGTTGTAGTGGAATCGCTTGTGCGATTTCCTTGGAAGAGTGAGGTAGGTACAACACACGAGCCGGAACACGAACAGTATAGAAAGCTATTGATTTTCAGGGAATCACAGACAAACAGAAATGGTGGACTTCCCGTTTGCGCTTTCTACAAGGTCAAAAATTTTCCCTATTGTTCATGTTCGGCTCTGAGCGCTGGCATCGACTTGCTCTTAGAGGGATAGTTTACACCTGATCCCACCCCAACAGTAACGCCAGTTAGCCTATGCAGTTCCAAGTTACAAAGTGATTTTGGTACTGAAGCTATTTTACACCACTTTACGGATTCCTCAAATGTGTTATCCCCACTTAAACTTTTCGTGGTCCCGGCCATATACTGAACTGTCTAAGGCCACGTAACCTCGGCAGTGTTCTAAGTTTTTAGTTCGAGTTGACCAACTAAACCGCTGCTTCACCAGATTCGTTGTTCTGACTCGTTATTTTTGCAATTTTCAGTTCTCCCATAAGGAAGCCTCAGATTTCCCTCTTACTGTGTCGCTGCCGGCCATCTTAAAATTGTAACGATTTGGTCTTGCCTATTCTTGGTATGCAGAACCCTCAAAACTTTTTGTCCTCAGCATTCACGCATTTTGGTAGTGTCAGACTAGGCGTGACCGAAGCTGCATCAGCTAATCAGCATCATCTATGCGACTTTCTACTTCCGCACAACATTGAGTACCCACCAATATCGCCCGTTAAGCTTCTATGTTGACTGTACTTTTACGATCACTCCTCACTGTACGCCGCCCAGCAGCAATGAATATATGATCAAGAATGTATTCTCACTGAGGCGGAATGTGGTGGTAGAACATGGGATAGGTTCCTGAAAGATGTTTGCTGAGGGCACAACGAGAGTAAGTATGGTGTTACTCAAGAGAAATTGCCGCCAATCGCTGCTTGCGGCAATCAAGAGTCATCCGACAAAAATTTGAGAACTTCAGCATAAAGTAATCAGTCTGTTTTCGCAAGAGAACTGATGGAAAATGAACTAGTGTTCCGGATGAGTTTACGATTTGTGCAAATAGAGCCAATCACTATGCACAGTATGAAGCACGCATGCGGGGTAAACTTCGATCAAAGCAAGTAGTTCGGGATCAGTGAATGCCTCAAGGATGGCTTTGGATGCATTCATAACCCTTGCAGTAGTTGGCATCCTGCCCAAGACCTTGAGGATATGTAGATAAAAATGATGAAATTATAGGCCATATTGCAGACTCCGGGTACCCACTCAGGTGCCACCCTCAGAAAATAAATCAAAATCTTTTGATGCCTAGTTGGATGAGGTGACAAACAAAACCACGCCTCCAAGCATGAAAATCACTTGGGCTGGCAGGACACAGCTTTCCATTCGTTTACTACCATGTTGCTGATGGAATCAAACAACTGCATACGTAATCCTTTTTCATAAAATATGCGCTCCTACTTTTAGTTCAAGTGCAATGAATTAGTTTTTCACAAAGAAGCTTAAGGTTCAAGACGATTTTGCTGAAGAAAGCCGCTTGAGCCGTAATGTATTTCAAGGGATCCTTGCAATCCGGAGGAGAAATTGGCAAGGTTAATTAAACGCATCGACCTGCCTAGTATGTACCTGCGCGTGTCACCGACAACTAGCGTTCGTTTGAGGGCGTAAAGTCAAACGACCTCTAGACCACTGGTTTAATAAAATACAACCAGCAAGAGCACATCCACCATTGTTGTTTTACGTCTGGTCGTAAAGGATCGGTGTTTGATTGGAACATTCTTTGTGAGAAAACGCGTGTTATTTTTGTCTATCAAACCTAAACTTGTTAATCATAATGTAAACATTGTAGAGCCAACCAAACAATGCGCGATCAAATGGTCACAATTTCAACAAGTCGGGTGACAAGGCAAAGAGTATGGAGGGAGAACCGAGGAGACACGCTTATTGTGTAATGAGAATTTGCAAATTGTGGAGGACAAATACCGAAACAGGGAGATCGTGGAAGTTACATCATTTCGAAATTGATTTCGGCCCAGTAGGAAGTCGAACGAGTCAAAATACTCTTGCGGACGGTTGATGACCTCAAACAAATGAGTAACCGGACACTGTCACAAATAACCTACAAAGAGTTA
>NW_008751924.1:313949-324078 GCF_000715545.1 Opisthorchis viverrini | reverse complement strand
TTAGGTTTCGGCAGATGGATTTTTTGAGGTAATTTGGTCCACCACTCTTAGGTCAGTGGACGATTTGCAGTGATGTTGGCATGTGCGTTGGACACGTGAAATGGAACAGGTCTAGGAAATGTGAATGTTTTAGGACGGAGACTGCTATCCACAGCACAGTGGCTGATGACCAACTCAGGAGAAATTACCAAAGATCACAGCATGAAGATAACTAACAGTGTGGAGCTGGCTGGCTTATGGAAAGCGGTCATATATAAGCCGAGTGATTTCATGTGGCTGTCAGTGCATGCAGAATCCTTCGCAAGACCAGGGATACAAATCTCAAGCCGACCAAATTTCGCGGAATCCCCCTGCACAGCTATCTTAGCACCAGCTCATCTAGACAGATGGAAGAAAAGTGCGGTGTTCAAGAGTGATCATCAGGTGAACTGAAAGAGTTGGACCATAGACTAGGCCCTAATCCATGTAGATTGCGCCATCGGTCTATCACGTGTTGATCCACTCCCTCACAAAATCCCTCGACCAACACCCAACACAGATTATGCTTGAATTGGCTAATCGGTTCTCCCTGAGCCTTAAACCTCCTTCAAAATTGCTAACTAGCCGCTTGGCCTGACAAAGATTTGCATTAAAAACAAAACGTTGCCCAGCACCAAATCAACTTATTGTTACTAAAATTGTCTGAAAACAATCTCTCATTTCACCGATTGGGGTTGTGATTCGGGATGATAACGCATGGACAACGTAAAGCACTGGCATTTCCAGTCCACAGCCACTACCCTCTAACCAGTGGTTTTGAGCCGAAGAGTTTCATTGAGAAGCCTGTCTACCCCCTAGGCTTGATCATTCTAATACTATGACAGTCCACCAACAACCATGGCCCATTTAACCATAACTTATCTCAATCCATACTGGAAGTCACTTGGTCTCGTCATCCGAGCGCGTCGCGGAGCGGAGAAGCAGGCCCAATCTTCTGCTCACACCTCCCTCCCAGTCGTTTAACACCCTATCTCTCTGTTTCCCCAGCACACTCTGAGCACTAGCCCCTGAGACCAAAATGTTATGAAATAGCGGTGGACTGAGGTACGTTTGCAACGATCTCGTTCACCTGTTGACATTTTTCCAACTCTGCGATGATGGGCCTGTGACCGAAAGCCAGTGCAGTGTTTAGGATCGAAAGTTCCCAGAACGATCCTAGATTTAAGTTACTCGGCTCGAACGCAGGATTTACGCATCTTATCGGTCGGATTAGTCTGCTTTATCGTGTGTCCTTGCTTCGGCCATGTTGAATCATGCGAATAATTTGCCGTTTTTCGGAAAACCTCTAGCACTCAACCATCAAATTCGGCCTTCACTTGAGAGGCGCGAGGCTGCATCTTGATGCCAGGTGAATAGCTCCCTATCCATTTATTGAGCCGAAGGAATTTCCCTTCGTTGGACCTTGTAGTGTCATGTTCTGCTAGAATCTTCCACTGGAACGGTTCACTTGATACTGGTGCCCCATCCAGCATGTCCGCTTAAGCGCTGTACGTCTCATGCTTCTATGGTGCGTGGAAACTTCGGAGCTTCAGGATGTTTTTCAAGCACGCAAAGAATATCTCGTCGTCTCGTAAGGCCGAGCGCAGAAGCATTGGCTGACAGGAGGCAAGTAAGAATCAGTGCTTGATGGGTAATAATATGAATAAAAGCCAAAAATAATTTGGAGCTCTAGAGGTGTGTGTTTTCCACTGTGTCTGTTGTGTGCAGTTAACCGGGTGATGCCTTCTGTAAATGACAGATATGATGAAGTGGCGCATTTACTCGTGTATTTTATGATTGTGCGTAAACCAGAGCACTTTGTGGAGCCCAATGAAGGAGAATTAGTTCAATATAATCCTAAATCAGTTAGGTCACTTCATCGATGGAGGGTGAGTTATTTCTTCCGAATACCATTCGGTGCGCTTCAACATAATTGATCGGGCTTTTCCACCGGACTTTGGCAATACTCTGAAGACATCTTTGATGAAAACTCAGTCTTTTGACTTCCTCAGCGTGCGGCGATCAGGTTTCTGATCCATTAAGTAATATGAAGCGCAGCATTGTGAACTTGACACTTGGCGGATAGGTTGATGTCACGCCAACGTCGCAAGTGACGCAGGTTCACAAAAGTCTCTCTGGCACTGCTTATCTGGATGAAAATATCATCTCCCGTGGGACTAACGGAATCAATACAGCCGCGTAGGTGAACACATCTGATTACTATCTCGATCGGTTAAGAGGTTGTGGTTCGAGCCCACCCAGTCTTGCAGTATCATTACACTTTTCTGGCTTGAAGCGCATGCCAAACCGTGAGGCGGACCTATTGAGAATATTGAGTATTTTTTGCATCAGTACGGTGTCGGGTCTAAGAAGGGCTACGCCATCTGAATACTCAAAATCTGTGAGCGGACGCCGAGGTAGGCAGAAGAGGCTGATGGTGAGTTTTCTCGTATCTGTGACGAAGCTGAAGAGGAAAGGCAAAGAAGACAGACTTACGTGGTGAACACAGGAAAGAGCTACACTTAGACCTTCAGTTAGGTCACTCATCGATGGAGGGTGAGTTATTTCTTCCGAATACCATTCGGTGCGCTTCAACATAATTGATCGGGCTTTTCCACCGGACTTTGGCAATACTCTGAAGACATCTTTGATGAAAACTCAGTCTTTTGACTTCCTCAGCGTGCGGCGATCAGGTTTCTGATCCATTAAGTAATATGAAGCGCAGCATTGTGAACTTGACACTTGGCGGATAGGTTGATGTCACGCCAACGTCGCAAGTGACGCAGGTTCACAAAAGTCTCTCTGGCATTGCTTATCTGGATGAAAATATCATCTCCCGTGGGACTAACGGAATCAATACAGCCGCGTAGGTGAACACATCTGATTACTATCTCGATCGGTTAAGAGGTTGTGGTTCGAGCCCACCCAGTCTTGCAGTATCATTACACTTTTCTGGCTTGAAGCGCATGCCAAACCGTGAGGCGGACCTATTGAGAATATTGAGTATTTTTTGCATCAGTACGGTGTCGGGTCTAAGAAGGGCTACGCCATCTGAATACTCAAAATCTGTGAGCGGACGCCGAGGTAGGCAGAAGAGGCTGATGGTGAGTTTTCTCGTATCTGTGACGAAGCTGAAGAGGAAAGGCAAAGAAGACAGACTTACGTGGTGAACACAGGAAAGAGCTACACTTAGACCTTCATACTGCCGCAAGATCGTTCGTACAGCGCCCTTGGGAGGTTCGTGAATTTATTGGGGACAACTATTCCCCACAGACATTGCCACAGCGCCCAACGGTTCACAGAGTAGAACACAGCTTCAAGATTGAGGAACGCCGCATTGTTGGCTGCTGGAAGCAGTGTCGCAGTTCCAGAGTCCGTCGAAGGGTGAAGTGATAATAATAATAATGTTCATTCCCAACTTGTGGGTGGCATATCGTTTCTCATAGGTTTACAGTCAGAATCAAGCATGACCGAGGGATTTGTGGGGGTGCGGATTGCACGAAAAGAGTGGGAAATATCCAATGAACTAATAATAATAGGTCCCTTTCCCAACTTGTTGGCAACGATGAGAATGAGGTAAGACTATTTCAAAGACACCCAGCTGGCATGAACTAAAGCTGAAAACCATTGCTGTCCATGGGTGACCTTGGGTGATTAGGTAAATGACCTGAGTCACAACGAGCAAAAGCGGAAATGGAGATAGAATAATTCGAATTGGGAGCACATGGCGAGTTTTGTCTCATAAATGTGGTTTAATCTGAAAATAGGCAGACTCACTGGTTGCACTGTTGTAAGGAAGTCAGGTGCAGAGAATAGGTTGGGTGGGAACGTGGTTCTCCTACATAGGGCGACCCGAACACCGTACACGGATTTGAACTCGTGGAAGGGGCATGCCGAAATTGTAGCGGGAAACCAGGCTACAGGTTTGAATGTGCGAGCGGTTGCGATCGAGATTCTGGAGAAAATAGTCGATGGAGAGCCGTCTCACTGGGTATGGAAGTGCAATGCCACCGTTGCACTGACAGGCTTCGGTTTGTGGACAGCCCCGTAACGGTTGTCAAGGCTGTTGCGATCGGTGAAGGGATACGCAGTTCCGCGGCAGCTTGTTCTGGGCGAGACGGAAATCAACAGAGAGAGTCAGGCGGATGCAGGCTCATGGAGAATTTCCCTATCGGTAGAGGACCGTGTGGGTGTGTAAATGTAGACACGGAACAAGTTGGTTTGGATGAATAACAGTTCTACGAGGCCTTTGGGCAACCGCAGTCGAAGTTTGAAGCTTGGGAAGAGGGGCAATGGATAAGAAATTGAATGAATGCAGTAGCGTGTGGTGAATGTCAGGAGGCATAAGATATAATGGTGTCAATAGTAAAATCTAAAACGGGATGACCGCTAGCTAAATGAACCCAAGAAAGGTGAAAACGTTTGCTGATCTAGAAGCCAAGTACTAGTTGGGCCGGCGTAGGTGCCAAGTTTTAGGAAGGTGAGAACTTTGTCTTCGAGGTAGCTTGCAGGAAGGTCAGCTGTTGGATACTCTTGCACGAAGGAACAGCCTGGTTTTAGCGGATGTCCATTTCTGTTGTGTTTAGCAACCTTAGAAAGTTATGATCAGAGGGCAACTTCAATGCCGCAGCCAACATATATATACCACGGCGGCTTTCTCGCAGCTATCGCGTACTTTTTTTAAAGATAGGGATCACTATCAATATGCCTCATTCCTAAGGCACCTTCTTTTGCGCCCTATGGCACCAATAAGCTTTGTCAAATGGGTCACCAGGGATCCGACCCTCTTCTCTGAGGAGAATCGCATACAGACCGTCCGGTCCTGGTGTCTTCGCACGTTTTTATGCGGATATTTCGCGCTTCGTTTCTCCTTTCTAAGGTCGGTCAAGGTCTACAATCCATTCTCCCGCATGCGTGAACTCCACAGGTCGTGTTGCAGGAGGCCAGCTCAACTGTTGTTCGAATTGTTCTACCCATCTTTCTAGTCAAGGGAATTAATGAGCCATTATTTTCACGTATCGTTTCGCTTAACTTTGCTTTTCTAGGGCCATTAAGTTGTATCAGTTTCCCGTAGCAAATGCCTTCTTCGCCTCTCGAGCTTTCGATGTTCAACATAGCTCTCCTTTCTTCCTTAGACTCTTCACGATATGGCGTTTGAGGGATTTGCGTACACCGTCGTACTCATTGCCGGCTGGTTTGGCTTTTCTGAAATCAGCCACGGATAGTGACCTCGCCGACGTCCAGCTGACTTGTGTTCAAATTGGAGAGTTCACACAGACAGCACTAAACTTCGCTAAAATAGCTTCCTTCACATTTTGCCACGCTTAATCCGCATGCTCACTGCCACTACAATATTGGTTTACTGCGGAGAGTTGTCGTGCTAATTCATAGCGGTACTTTTGCGCCATGACTATTCTTCAAAAATAGTAGATGGGCATACTTTATGCTAGTTTGTGAGGGCCTTAATAAAAGCGGATCGTCAGGTTTGCGAGCACCATGACGTGATCGGAATCAAGTGGTGTGCCCCAGAATGAACGGCAGTCGTGAATTTTAGCTCTCCAACGTCGGCTGATGGACACGTAGTCAAACTGGGTCCACGGTCGATATGTGGTTGGCGGCCAGCAGGTTACGCGGTGCGAGCGTTTTTGTTGGAAATTAGTACTTGCCAAAAACAGCTCACGATCAGTACACAACTGAAAGAGTCGGTCTCCGTTGTTTGTGCGGTGAGCATCGACTCCTAATCGACCACCCAAATGTGATTCCAATGAGCTCAGCCGACCTACTTGAACATTTAAATCACCTGCAAGGATCACAGGGTCAATGTTTTTTGCCTGGATAGCTCTCTATAGAAAGTGTCCTTCCCTGCATCAGAAATGCGGTCCACTGAGACATACGCCGACACGACAAACATGCACCACGTTTTATGCCGAGATGCATTGCGCTTGATTGAACTGGATAACTGGGCGCTGGGATCCAATCCAATAAAATGCATTCAGCTCTGGTTGAGTGCAGCTCCGACGACATATTCTATGAGTCATCGCTTCCGGGTCACCGGACACAGAGGGAGAAATGTGAAAGGGCTGAGTTCCTCCTTGGCGTTCTGAGACACGCTTGGGTCTAGTATGCGTTTTTCGGAGACACAGCATACAGCAATTTTAAGGTATCATAAGTTTTCATCAAGAATTGCCTGTTCACCGATTTGGCACAGAGTACAGACTTTAAACGCTCGTATATAAAAAGTATCTCTAGGGCTTGGCACTGTGTTATTTTTGACTTGGCTATAGCTGTCGTAACTACACGTTACAAGAACGGCTTAAACGTCGGAATCCTTCAGCGGTAGACCAACATCATGAACACTGATTGCATCTAATGTCGCACATACTTAACTGGGGAGGAAGGGATACTCAAGAATCAAACAGCGGAATCAGGTGGCTCGGCATCCAAAGTTAGCCAACGCGCAGTAGCGCTTACTGAGAAGCTGAATATGGATAATTTACGTTCAGATGTGGAGCGCGCGATAATCGATGGCTATGAAATCGCGGTCCCGGTCTTACTGGGGTACAGAAATGATCGCAAAAAGCCGCTTGTAATTTGGGCGGTCCCTTCAGTTGCTTTACTGTAAATAAAAGAAAAAAGTAGATTATACGCAATCCCATGTGTCTGCATCCTAATCGGTTTGTCGTGCAGGAATGGTACAACACTACCGTACCCAGTCTGATTGCACATCTCTGCTCCCGACTGTTATCCCTGGCCAACTCGTTCCTTTGCTTACGGCTATGAATAAGTTATTCACCTGGCCGCAGATGCCTCAGGGACAAATAACTCTAATTAGCTGAACCACTGCTTTGGTCTCACCATAATAATACTGTTTAATCATAGTGTTAGGCAAGATCATAGTGCCACAGTCAGAATAAAAGCGTTATAGAGGTGGGGCATTAGGCGATGTAGACGTGCACACCACTCAACCGGTATGGGCAGTAAAGGGCAGTTACTATGCTTTTTGGAGGGAATATCGCTAATATTTGACGGTGGTGGGCAAAAGGCGAAGGTAGAACGAGGGGCTTCCGGCCTGACACATGACAAGAAAAGTGTAAACGGCGAAAAACGAGAAGCCAGAACATCAGATGTAGCGAAGCAGCAGGGTTGGCGTCATCTAGCCGGTCAAACTGGACCAAAACCTAAAACCACCATCATGGCCTCGTTGTTTGACTCATGGCCAGGGTCACAATAATGTAAGTGGGGATGGTGAGTTGGAGGGATTGGCAAACCGAATAAGTGGTAAAGGGAATCTCAGAAACGGTGTACATTGAAGCAGTAAAGACTATCTGGTGTCGCTGTTGTAGTGGAACCCCTTGTGCGATTTCCTTGGAAGAGTGAGGTGATGACAACACACGAGCCGGAACACGAACAGTATAGAAAGCTATTGATTTTCAGGGAATCACGGACGGACAGAAATGGTGGACTTCCCGTTTGCGCTTTCTACAAGGTCAAAAAATTTCCTTATTGTTCATGTTCGGCTCTGAGCGCTGGCATCGACTTGCTCTTAGAGGGATAGTTTACACCTGATCCCACCCCAACAGTAACGCCAGTTAGCCTATGCAGTTCCAAGTTACAAAGTGATTTTGGTACTGAAGCTATTTTACACCACTTTACGGATTCCTCAAATGTGTTATCCTCACTTAAACTTTTTGTGGTCCCGGCCATATACTCAACTGTTTAAGGCCACGTAACCTCGGCAGTGTTCTAAGTTTTTGGTTCGAGTTGGCCAACTAAACCGCTGCTTCACCAGATTCGTTGTTCTGGTTCGTTATTTTTGCAATTTTCAGTTCCCCCATAAGGAAGCCTCAGATTTTCCCCCTTACTGTGTCGCTGCCGGCCATCTTCAAATCGTAACGATTTGGTCTTGCCTATTCTTGGTAGGAAGAACCCTCAAAACCTTTTGTCCTCAACATTCACGCATTTTGGTAGTGTCAGACTAGGCGTGACCGAAGCTGCATCAGCTAATCAGCATCATCTATGCGACTTTCTACTTCCGCACAACATTGAGTACCCACCAATATCGCCCGTTAAGCTTCTATGTTGACTGTAATTTTACGATTACTCCTCACTGTACGCCACCCAGCGACAATGGATAAACGTTGTCATTAGTAATATATGATCAGGAATTTATTCTCACTGAGGCGGAATGTGGTGGTGGAACATGGGATAGGTTCCTGAAAGATGTTTGCTGAGGGCACAACGGGAGTAAGCATGGTGTTACTCAAGAGTAATTGCCGCCAATCGCTGCTTGCGGCAACCAAGAGTCACCCGACAAAAATTTGAGAACATCAGCATAAAGTAATCAGTCTTTTTTCGCAAGAGAACCGATGGAAAATGGACTGGTGTTCCGGATGAGTTTACGATTTGTGCAGAGCCAATCACTATGCACAGTATGAAGCGCGCATCCGGGGTAAACTGTGAATTTCTGCGTCCAAGAAACATCGATCAAAGCAAGTAGTTCGAGATCAGTGAATGCCTCAAGGATGGCTTTGGATGCATTCATAACCCCTGCGGTAGTTGGCATCCTGCCCACGAGCTTGAGGATACGTATATAAAAATGATGAAGTTAGAGGCCATATTGCAGACTTCGGGTACCCACTCATGTACCGCCCTCAGAAAGCAAATCAAAATCTTATGATGCCTGGTTGGATAAGGTGACAAGCAAAACCACGCCTCCAAGCATGAAAATCACCTGGGCTGGCAGGACACAGCTTTCCATTCGTTTACTACCATGTTGCTGATGGAATCAAACAACTGCATACGTAATCCTTTTTCATAAAATATGCGCTCCTACTTTTAGTTCAAGTGCAATGAATTAGTTTTTCACAAAGAAGCTTAAGGTTCAAGACGATTTTGCTGAAGAAAGCCGCTTGAGCCGTAATGTATTTCAAGGGATCCTTGCAATCCGGAGGAGAAATTGGCAAAGTTCATTAAAAGCATCGACCTGCCCAGTATGTACCGGCGCGTGTCACCGACAACTAGCGTTCGTGTAAGGGCGTAAATTCAAACGACCTCTAGGCCACTGGTTTAATAAAATATAACCAGCAAGAGCACATCCACCATTGTTGTCTTACGTCTGTTCGTAAAGGATCGGTGTTTGATTGGAATATTCCTTGTGAGAAAACGCGTGTTATTTTTTGTCTATCAAACCTAAACTTGTGAACCATAATGTGAACAGTATAGAGCCAACCAAACAATGCGCGATCAAATGGTCACTATTTCAACAAGTCGGGTGACAAGGCAAAGATGATGGAGGCAGAACCGAGGAGACACGCTTATTGTGTAATGAGAATTTGCAAATTGTGGAGGACAAAAACTGAAGCAAGGAGATCGTGGAAGTTATATCATTTCAAAATTGATTTCGGCCTAGTAGGTAGTCGAACTAGTCAAAGTACTGTTGCAAACAAATGAGTAACCGGCCACTGTCACAAATAACCTACAAAGAGTTAGGAGTATCCAGGGTTGGAATAAAAAGCTTTTTTGCATCCCGGAATTGGGCTTTAAAGTGGAGTATGATAGACTCACTGTTTTCGTGGCTAGAGTAAGCCAGGTGTGGCGCTAACGCATAGAAGCTGATAATGACCTCCACTTAGGACGAGCCGAAAGTGCACCAGAATATTGATGTCGTTAAATCGGGTGAAAGAACCTCAGCGCATTAGACGGAACTTTCCCAGGAGGCGTCAGGGAACATTCAGAAACCACAGGCGTGTCTGCGTCTGAAGGTAGTCGGAGGTCGTGGCCGAGTGGTAAACATGCCGGTGCAAAACCTGTCGACTCGTGTGTAGCTGCTCAATAGGCCACAATACATAGCGGAATGTGTTCGTCCCACCGTGTCACTTTGTAACGATACATGAGGGTGGTAAGTCTTTTCTTTATGAACCTGTTGGTGCACTCTACCACACCGTTCCCCTCTTGATGATACGGTGGTGTCCTCGTTTTATGGATCCCCAGGAACGCATATATTTCCCGCAGTAAGTGGCTGTCAAAGGCTGGGCCCTGATTAAAGTGGAGAATGACTGGTACCCCGTAGCGTGTTATCCACTCAAAGGTTATCACTGATGCGATCGTACAG
>NW_008751924.1:297827-313840 GCF_000715545.1 Opisthorchis viverrini | reverse complement strand
TAGCACCAACCCGTGGTTCGGTCCTTGTACGGGGAAGGGTTGGAGCGGTGTTAGGGGAGTTATAGCGGGGCCTTCGTTGTCGCACACACTTAGCGGTGCCGGCAAAACTCCGCAAATTCGTGGTGTAGTAGAAACCACCAATAACACCGTCGAATGTGCGCTTCCGTTTTCTTCTGTCCAGCGTGTCCGAAATCTCGGTGGACTGCTGAGATGGTCCGTTGGACGCAACTACGAGGTACAACGACACGAGGCTGGCCATCTCGACTATCCCCAAGTTGAAGCACTCGGGATATAATCCGTAGTTGCCTCCATCATGAACAATGACTCCGTGGTGCCGGGGCACTCGACGCCATCAGGCGCCAAGGAAGTTTAGAGTTACCTTGTATCTGGAGGCGGTAAACCTCGCAAATATCTGTGTTCCTGGATTGTTCTTCTTCCCAGTTTATTCGATTAGGCGCGAGCAATACACTAACAGACCCTAGTTCCTGGACTAGCCTTCGTGATAATGCGTCGGCGTTCGAGTGTCTGGCGTTCGGGCGATAGATGCAAGAGAAATCATACTCTTGAATCCTCTCTTGCCAGCGTGCAACTTGATCGTCGAGGTCGCGGAAACCCTGCAACCACTGTAGTCAGTGTTGGTCCGTCCGAACAAGGGAGTGCCTGCCAAGCAGGTAGGGCCGGAAGTGGAGAAAGTACACCAGGGCAAGCATTTCACGTCTGGCGTTACAGTAGTTACGTTCACGGTTATCTTGGACGCGGCTACCATATGCGATAACAACATCTTGGTTACCAACACGTTGGGACAGTACAGCACCATTTCGCTGGCGTCGGTATCTAAAACAAACTTTCTTGCATCAGGTGAATTCATTTGATAGTTCCATTAGGCCGTGCTTCGCCTTCGGGGGAGCAGGGCTACAGTCAACTAAGGACTTCGTCCATTGATCGCTGTGTTGTACAGACGACAGGAAATCAGGGTTCGGTTGGCAGGGTGCTGTCGAACGTGATTTATCCGCTGGTGATGTCAGTAGAATTCTTGTACTTCTTTCGAAATTCATTTTCAAGGATGGCTTCCCATGTCACCGGGGCGCAGTAGAGCTGGTGGTGCGTGCGCAATTGCCCGATGCGGACAGAAAGTAATGCTGTTCCCGTTGTTTGGAGCGGTGTACCATTCACTGTTATTAATTTCGTGCTAACTGCCGACCTACGACCACCTGGCAAAAACTCCCTTGCACCGACTAGGGAACAAGAGGCGCCCATGTCTACCAGGGAGGGTAGTGGGCATTTGTCTAGGTTGCCTGATATTGTGAGTGGTGGCGTAGAACAGGAAATATGAGCAATGGTAGGTAGCGAATTACGAAAAGATAGAGGCTCACCGGTGAGGCAGATTGGGGGGTCGTGACCGCAACTCTGGGCTCACCTTCCGTACCGGCGGCAGTTCATCCGGCTTCCCGGTCGGTTATTCCGGTTGCCAGGTGGTAGCTGACGTGGGCCGCGATCAGCGCTTACCTTTAAGGCATGAAGTTGTGGTTTCAACTCTGACGTTGCCCCATGACTGCGGGCGAGTTGGATTGAGGCGCGTATATTATCCGGAGAACGACGAATGAGTTCTGCCTTCAGGCCAGGGTGAGATACTTCCAGGATGAACTGTTGGGGTAACTCACCCTCGATCTTTATTCTGTCTTCCGCCGCGTAATTGTTTATTACGAGATCCCTGAGACTCCCCAAAACTGGTCCACGTATTCGCCGGGTGATTGCTTTCGCTCCCTGAACCTCCCTTACTGGAGCAGAGTTGGCTGCCCGATGTTGAGGAGGTCTTCCAAGATCGCCCACAGGGTGGCTGGTGGCGTTTCGATTCAAGTGCCGGTTGACATTAGTTGTCGTGCTGAAGAGTCGTCAAGTAGACTGAGCAGATACTGCCCGCACTGGGAATCTGGTGCTAATTTGAGGTAGAAACAGGCTCTAAAAGACCAGAGGGGGAAATCGTCACCGGGGCAGAAGACATCAAGCGAACGCAGGGCGGGAACGGTTCGGTCGGGAGGAATAGGGGAATTCGATACTTTCTGCGCATGTACTACGACATGAGGTTCAAACTCATCTTTCGGATCCATGTTTTTATCCCACCTCTGTCACCAAAGTAGCCTGAGACCTCAGGAAGCCAGCGGCATCCGACGTTCGAGAGGATGTAGCGCCGGTAAACGCCGGTTCTGAAATGTGCAGATATGGAGGTTGGTATTACGGAATCCACACGGCACACACAGCAAACATTCGCATAGGTCGGGTGACAGGAAAGAACACCGGAGCGTGGCAACACCAGATGTGTATTAAACCGAAACCGGTAATCGGGGGTACAAAGTCCGGTCAAGTTCAATCAGGGGGAGTGTACAAGAAGGTTACTCTTCCCCGCTCGATGCTCGTGGTGGCTCGTCCGTGGTACCTGCAATAGGGAGAGAGAGGGAGAGACACACATAAAGTCATATGATAGACGCGCCTGAAGATACAGTCAAGTTTCAACTGCGCTACGACACTGTGAACCGTGCAGTCCGACACTCATAGACCAAACCAGAAGGTTTTAAACTTTGAGGCAAATAAAGAATACATGTCTCTATGCTCATATCAAATACTGATCTTCAAAATTGGAGTCCCACCATTAACTTGCCGTTGGTTTATGATCACAAATGTCAATCGGGCTGGTTCTTTGAAAAACTTTCTTTGAAAACGTTATACTGCAGTCTATGCCTCGCTTTGCGCACTCTTTCACCGTTTTTTTCCCGCAAACTTTTGTCCATTATTATTGCACAAAATTTGTCGGAGTTCAACCGGGATTAGCATGCAGAATAAAAAGTAACAAATTTATCCTCGACCTTCAAACAACAAGTAGTTTTTAACCAATCGGCTTCTTTCTCGTGTTTGTTTAATCGGTTTGATTGTCAGTAAAAACAAAACTGCTACTAATCACTTTCCAGCAGGCAAGTTTGCCTTTCGGATTACCTTTCTAAACAAATGGGTCTTCCTCAGAATAGCACGTTAAAATGCTTTCACTTTTGCCAACATTGTGGGTCGACCGGAGCCACAGTCCAAGAGTCTTTGAAAAAGTTAGCATCGAGATCGGGCTGTTCTAATGATTGTAATATGCGGACGACAGAAGGGGGCAAGTGTCGTGGTTTTTTATTGGTACGATGTTTGCTGAACCTTCTGTCTTCATTATTATAAACAGTAATCTGTTATAGTCTCCCAATTGAAGAAGTTATTTTAGTCTTTCAGCGAGCAAAGCTGTCCGGCCGTTTTCATGCTTTGTTGGCAGATGGCAAATTAGGCAAGCAGTACTGTATGTGAGTGGCAGCGTGCGTTTCGCGGCATTTGTTGCGCTTTGGGTCACCGTTTTGAACATATTTTATCAATTCACTCTCGCTGGCATTTGTTGTTGCAGATCCGCTTAAGTCTCATAACAGGTGGTCGATTATTATTATTATTACTATTTCATTGGATATTCCCCACTGTTTATGACACTGCTCTCTTTTTGTGCAGTCCGCAACTCCACAAATCCCCCAGTTATGCTTCGTTCTGACTGTACACATATGATCAGGCCAAGCGGTATGCCACCCACAAGTTGGGAATAAACATTATTACTATTGTCAATTTGAATCACTTCCGTAAACAATTTAAAATAACACAAGTAAGCTGCGCATACACAGGAAAATATATTTTATTAAAGCATACGGCTGATTGTAAACCACAATCAACATTAATTAGGTTTGAGGTTGCTTTTTAACCCACATTGAAGATGTTTTGAGACCAATAGATCGGATTTATGTACATATTTGTGATAGCTGTTGTCACCAAAGAATGCACCACATTCAACGCCGTGCTATAAAATTTGATGTGAGTATCAATGAGAATAGCAAATTTATGGGATAATTTGTCCCAGACTGAAATGATACAGGACGTTGCTAACTGCCTTACGAAGGAAGTTAAAATGTGACAAAGTAGGGCTATCAAACCGTTAGAGCAAAGCAATGCAAACCTGTGGCCTTCGCTTTGGGAAGTCTGTTCATTCGGTGGAGCTTCTAAATCGGACCCTTTATAAAGAGTGTCAAAGCCCCGGCGGCGTTATGTCGTGCGGTGCGCCCTCTAAAACGAGGTCACCTTTGGACAAGTTCCCAATGCTTAGACGGAAATAAGCCACAAGAAGTTACGTGAATTGTTTGTTGAGTATGTCCTTCTGTCCAAAATCAAACAGGCCAATTTTGACAGAATGGAGCGGAGGGCTAGCAGTCTCACATTTTCAGTACTTGTGGGGCTTGCACAGCAGCTCCGAAAGCGTCGTCATCGATTGTGGTTGATCTGTTGACGGATTTCATTGCTTATCTCGCACAGCTGACCAAATTTTGCTTTGATGTTGTGGGTTTTGTGTAGAGTTCAAACCTTTGCCTTTGGCATGCGCTAAGACAACAATTGGCGATAGTTTTACATACGTTATAAGCTGTCCCCTTGAAGCTTAGTCCCCTCACCCGAGCATCAATCTTTGGTGGTGGGGGTCTTTGGTGGTGGAATGGAGAGCGCAGATCGGGGTCGCGGCCGATTGCGTCGGCGTGCCTTTGAGAGAAAAGGGGTCCGAAAATACCATCGGGTTCGCGATAACTTTGGGGTCGACTGAACTGAAGAAGCTGAAGCTTGTTTCACGTCTTCCCTCTAGGGGTGCGCTGTCCCAGATTTTGCGCCTCCAGACGACCCTCTGATAAATGATTGATTGCTGGGTAGGTCTATTGAATGTTAGCAGCGCAGTCTAGCACCCCCTCAAAGGCAATAGTGGTGGAAGGCATGGCTGTAAGCGACTCTCAAACACTGCGTGGTGGCACCCCAAAAAGACGACTGTGCCAGCTTTGTTGGCATGATCATTCTGGAAACCGACCGCCGATGATTAGGCTGCTCTCTTTCATGCACCTTTCCACTAGAAACGCCATGGCGGTCTGAGTGACCGCATCATAGCGCTGGATTACCCTCTTCGCTGCCAACGGCATCGGAACGGATAGTGCTAGGCACCCGTTCAGGGAGGACAGTTCGTTACCGTCTTTTTCCAGACCACTTTGTCGTCTGCGTTTGAATTCCCGAGATTTAAGGCGAAGTAACAGTTTCTCCTTGAATATCCCAATTCAAATAAAAAAGACTTTCACTGGTGCTACACTGGCACCCTTTTTGAAGAACGCCGTCTCCGGTATACGTAAACCGGCCGGTGCTAGTGGTGTGGTGCATGAAGTTGGTGAGCGTGTGCAGAGGCTGTCTCTTGGGCTGTGTCCACAGTGTGAGAGCAACGTTCTAGCTCTGATGCATGTATGCACATATGTAGAGCTGGGATCTTTGTGGTAGGGCCACCAGTTTGGAGTGATTCTCCGAAGACAGCTGTTCACGACAATTCATGTAGATGGAAGACAGAAACTAAGCTCCTGAGCCGAAGCCCAGTAAGCAAGTTGTACATCACTAATACTTACATACAAGTCAACCAAACTAACAGACACCGTATACTGCAGACTGGACCCAGGTACACGCGTTACTTCAAACCCCATCCTCTCGCAAATGAAGCAGGCGATCGTGAGACGCTCAAAGTGCTACCCTATTTGTGGACCATTCCGTCCACTCCATCATGATAACGATGCATAGATGCGAGCTGTCTATAGACAAATCACCCTGTTTTGCCTCTCAGACTCTGTTCTGCTGTGTACCGAAGTCTACGTCTCGGCCTCACTGGGTTTTCAAATCCTTCAATTTGGCTACCATAAAACCCTTGTGGTCATGTATGTGCTGACCCTCAGAAAGTTGTTCAATAGATACCCTGGTCTTATTGATCCACGGATAGTTGCCAAAGCTAACGCAAGGATCGAACACGATACAGCAACACGTGTTGTCGTCCAGGTAGGCTTCCGCCCGATAAACTCGCCAAAATTAAAGTAGTGTTCGACAGCGTGCTTTGCCTTGAGTTTATTAAAAAAATCACATAGTCCTTGAGCACCATGGCTGTCCTACCATTACCCAACCGCTAAATTGTCTCTTGTGATACAAAGGTTAGCGTTTTATACTTGCTGAAGACTGATGCTAATACCACAACTCACAAAGAATTTCTCGTTTCTTCGCTTACAAACTGCACTCGTGTATTAATTACCTCATTTTCAAACGTCGTCGCTGTGTGACGCTTTGTGATTTGTGTCAACAATACTCGCATCACATGCATGTAGAAACCATGTAAGTAATCGGGGATTATATTAAAGAAAACATTACACCTTAAACAAAGACGGAGTGATACGGGAACAAACACTGTTGCGATGCACATAAACCAAAGTAAGGTTATATTTATTAAAATCCTACGGGGCATTTCATGAACTTCCCATAGGTCACAAAAATAAAAGATCGAAAAGTAATGTTGATAGTGATATTCCTTGCTGAAGATGCGTGTCAGGTTTTCAGACGTTTGATCAACGTAGCCCCACTAGTTTATGATAGCCCTGAGGCACCAGTATAACTCACGGCAGATAGCCGTGGGAGTAGTGTTGCAGCCATCTGTCAGCGGTTAATGGAGACTGTTGTCGTTTTATCCAAATATTTGAAACCTGCCGACGCTCACGTTATTCATAGCTCTTATTGACCATAAATCAATAATCCATGCAATTCATTGAGCGTCTGATTGATATTCTCCGCGAGTGACAAGATATCTAGACGTCATCACGCAGTTCACAACTGACATCTCAGGCATGTCGAAGAACTCCGAAGTGACATGCCAAGTATCCATCGAATAAGAGGTTATAGCCCAGCCCCCAACTACTGACTCAGAAATAGCTGAACTGCACCGCGCAATAACCTCTAAAGGGATGATATTTTGTTTTACGTCGCAGGATACACCTAGTCCCGTGGTTTCGGCCACTTGCCACCGCGTAATTTCACACCGATATGCGTACTTTGGTCACGTTGATCAGCTGATATGTAGGGCTTAAGATGAATAAAGACTTCCGAAAGTTGGCCCGAGGCTGTATTAAATACCGATATCTTCGATCCCCTGCAACTATGATTTGTTTGAAGGCCGTATTGTGGAGGAAAGAGTAAAAATGTATGGGGAAGATAATTAGTGCCAGCTGGCTACAGTCATGTCGGGGTGCCAACACCTCCGGAAATTCTTACAGGTAACCTGTATAAAAATTGAACGTCAGAAATCGATTAGCGGCCATATCTTGCAGCATCTCCAACCACGCGCAATGAAGATCACGCGGTTCCCATCCTGGAAGGTGAGTCGCAGCGATAGCACCCAGAATTTTCGTAACCTCACTCCTCTCTCATTTCAAAGGTTGACCGCTTCTGTGCTTGCGATACTCCTAATTGGGCACGAAAAACAACACTCCCCGGTAAACGATAGTCAGTATGCGCAATACATGGCCTAACCAACACAGCTTCTGCTTCTGGACACGTTTTTTAATGAAAGTCGTTAACATTTGCTTTCTGGCTGCCTCGTTACGGATTCGCTAACAACAACCAACACCAGCTAGGGTTTTCAGACAACGGTTGTAGAGTGCCTGAAAGCGTTTTGTTTCCGTTGCTCAATGCGACTGCTTCTCAGCTATTCGACAAAACGACCCAACCTGAGCCAAATACACGTGTCTTTTGAGATTCAGGGATATACCGCTTTTCTGCCATGGGTGTCTCAAGTTACCAAACTTGACCTGAATATTACAGTCGTGCATTAGTCTCGTACACTGCACTCTGAACTCATACAACTTCCAATGTAAGTAAACCGCTGCACAACTTTGAGTGCGCTGCTTGGATTGTAAGTGGCGTGTCCAGTGACTGCATATCAAGAAGCAAAACCGTACACTTCATCGGTGCAAATCGCATGCCAGAGGCCACTTTATTCAAAAACACTTGGATCTTCCCTTCATACTCCTGACCGATAAAGTTTTCGTCACTAGNCTCAGAAATAGCTGAACTGCACCGCGCAATAACCTCTAAAGGGATGATATTTTGTTTTACGTCGCAGGATACACCTAGTCCCGTGGTTTCGACCACTTGCCACCGCGTAATTTCACACCGATATGCGTACTTTGGTCACGTTGATCAGCTGATATGTAGGGCTTAAGATGAATAAAGACTTCCGAAAGTTGGCCCGAGGCTGTATTAAATACCGATATCTTCGATCCCCTGCAACTATGATTTGTTTGAAGGCCGTATTGTGGAGGAAAGAGTAAAAATGTATGGGGAAGATACTTAGTGCTAGCCCGCTACAGTCATTCCGGGGGGCCAACACCTCTGGAAATTCTTACAGGTAACCTGTATAGAAATTAAACGTCAGAAATCTATTAGCGGCCATATCTTGCAGCATCTCCAACCACGCGCAATGAAGATCACGCGGTTCCCATCCTGGAAGGTGAGTCGCAGCGATAGCACCCAGAATTTTCGTAACCTCACTCCTCTCTCATTTCAAAGGTTGACCGCTTCTGTGCTTGCGATACTCCTAATAGGGCACGAAAAACAACACTCCCCGGCAAACGATAGTCGGTATGCGCAATACATGGCCTAACCAACACAGCTTCTGCTTCTGGACACGTTTTTTAATGAAAGTCGTTAACATTTGCTTTCTGGCTGCCTCGTTACGGATTCGCTAACAACAACCAACACCAGCTATGGTTTTCAGATAACGGTTGTAGAGTGCCTGAAAGCGTTTTGTTTCCGTTGCTCAATGTGACTGCTTCTCAGCTATTCGACAAAACGACCCAACCTGAGCCAAATACACGTGTCTTTTGAGATTCAGGGATATACCGCTTTTCTGCCATGGGTGTCTCAAGTTACCAAACTTGACCTGAATATTACAGTCGTGCATTAGTCTCGTGAGGTACACTGCACTCTGAACTCATACAACTTCCAAGGTAAGTAAACCGCTGCACAACTTTGAGTGCGCTGCTTGGATTGTAAGTGGCGTGTCCAGTGACTGCATATCCAGAAGCAAAACCGTACACTTCACCGGTGCAAATCGCATGCCAGAGGCCACTTTATTCAAAAACACCTGGATCTTCTCTTCATACTCCTGACCGATAAAGTTTCCGTCGCCAGCGTTTTTGAGGCCTCACTATTTCGCTTATCACAAAATTAAACAAGATAAACAAGAAGAAGAGTTGATACCGTTGACGGACATCAATTTGTGTACGCAAGCTTTTGCAGAGTTCTCCGTGTACTTCCACGAGTCCGAAAGCCTGAAGACACGAAGAAAACCTATGTTCGAACTTTCGAGGCATTCCTTGCTGGACAATCGTATCAATTAGAACGGACCGTTTAAGAAAGTCTAATGTGCCTTGGAAATCAATGGAACACTAAAACTATGAATGGCATTGTTCTAGTGCCTAACGAAGTGTGAAAATTTAGTTAACACAACCTCCATCAGGCCGAAGTCCTGCTTGCTGCAGTGGAGTCGCGGGCCACCATAAGGTAACGAAGGAAACTTCACGACAGGGATCTCGTTACGACTGGGTTCAAGCTGACCCCCATTTATTACCAGACTCACTACGAGCCCCTTTTTTGTGGATGGGCACTATCACGGACAACTATAAAATTCCCACACGCGAGACTCCTTCACAGAAGTTCACAAGAGCTACACAAAAGCCACTCAAGCGGTATTCAGTCAAGTAAGGATGCTTCTACCCGGTGAATTAGGAAGATATCGACTCACGCATATCCTGGTTCGCCAGAGGTGCCCAGCCGAAACCGAATGGAATGTGATGGGTACTTAACTCAACTAATGTGCTTGTATCTTGAATTTTTGTTTCTGATACACAGTACACATCAATATCAAGAGAATCCAATGTGAAAGCAAGAGCGGCCTGTGTCCTATTTGCTTCGGAGTGCAAATGCTGAAGATCAATTTCGATCTGCCTAAGGCCATCTGAGCCGGCTGGCGCACAAATGTTGCGGCCGAAACCGTTGCAAAAAGAGACTAGCTCAGGGATTATGGCGTGAATTTACTGGCCAGAAGGTTCATCATTCGAACCCGACGTCTTCATCTCGAATTCTCCTGTCTAGGCTTGGACAACGTGGCAGTATTCCAGCCCTCGCGCTTCCTTCGGGCGGAATGGCAGCTAGGTACCAAAAGGGTGTTACGGCTGAATGATTACCAGTCCTAATGAATGGCCTATAAGGAGGGTTACTAATGGGTGAAGGGGAAGGAAGAGTATTTGAAATAGAAAGAGGGGAGACGTCAACAGTATCCTGTTTTCGATCACCCTCCCCGGTGTATACATCAATTGGGACGACCGGACTGATGGCACCACGCGACGAATGATGTGGCGCAAGATTATTGTTAGTTCCAGGCATTCGTAAAAAATCGTTCAACTGCAGCAACCTTTTCGATGTCTAATTGCCATGCCACCAGAAGGAAGCTAGCAACCTTTCGATGTCTAACTGCCATGCCACCAGAAGGAAGCACGAGGGCCGAGATACCCAGGCCTATACAGGGGAACTGGAGAGGCGAAGCCACCTCGCCCCTATTCCTGGTATTATGGTTGTGTATGGGCCGGGATACTGCCAAAGTGCCCAAACCTACATAGGAAGATGATTAAAGTCCTCGACCTGAGCCTTTGGCTAAAACGTCTGACCGCAAGGCATCGGTACCTGGCAGGAAGTGCAAACGTATCGCCACATTTAAAGAACAAGTCAAGCTTGTTCCGACCCCCAATCTGGAGAGTCAAAATATCATTACCAAAGTCCAGAAATACGAAAATCCCCCGGGACAATCTGCTACACCGGCTGCCTGTTTTCTCTACATGAACATCGACCTGGTCAGTTCCTTACCACGATGGAAATATCCCATTTGTCTTGTAACATGCATCGACCGTCTTTCCAAGAGGTCGGTCATCCTACTCTCAGACTGTTCCTTCAAGACGGTCGCACGGATATTCTTAGAATTTTGGGTTACTCAGGTTGGTTATTCGGATCACGACTGGCACTTCGTATCCGTCTTTGGAAACCTGCTGATTACCATAGGTTGCAGGCACATTCGTTGGTCACCTTAACATCAGGTGGTCAACGGACCAGTCGAACGCTTTCACTAACAGCTCAAGGCACGTTAGGCAACCTTTTCAGACTCCATTTGGGGGTCTACATCTTTGTCGCCAGAAGCCATAAAAAGATTGAAAAATGGCATAAATGATATCGTCACAATTGACGGGCAACATCGAAAGCTACTTTGGAAGTATCCAACCTAAGCACTTCCACGGCCGCCGCGAATATTGGTTTCTGTCAGTCACTTTATTCACAGCCTAGCAATTGTACATCCACCGGGCCTCTAACCTCTGTACACGCGCAACATACTAAGATGAGCTTACGCAGCCCGAAGGTCAGACAGCCTGTACGAATCGTGTTCCCGTACTCCAGTTGTCATTGTCGTCATCAAAGGTAGCAACATTATTGTTGACACCGGCGTTTCGTTGCTGTGTGATCACATGGCTTATCCATTTATAATCGAAACCTTGAAGTGAAGAAGCGGGAAGTGAGTGGGAGGATGACCTGTTTCTTTCCCGCTCGAGTATTCCGAAGTGTTCACGTCTCCAAGCACTCTGGCAATCCGGAAAGAAGCTGACAACACGGGCATCACTGATATTCATTAGCCGTCAGTTTCTGCAATGTCTCTAGCCAGGTGCGGAGTTCACGGGACCCATAATCTGGAACGCGGACCATGCCAACGACGCCCAAACTCGTAATCCTTTTCACACACCCTGTCATGTCGCACGTTGTTCACCTCGTAGTTTGCGGCATTCTGAAGGAGGTACGGCGGTCAACACTCATGTTGGTAGAATTCATTTGCATATGCCGAGCTTCCGCAGTTGAGGTGCTGAATGTTTTCCTCGACTGAAGTATCCGCCATACAACCAACTGCCCTTTTTCCGGTCATCTCGTTACAACCGCAGCAAAACCTCTAACATGCCGATTATCAAAAATAAGGCGTCTCAGTGCGCTTGTCCGTAGGAGCCGTGTCTCGCGATCATACAACTATACAGCCCTTACTGTAACCTGGTATAAGCGAATCTTGAGGCCCAGTTAAATGCCATAGGTGACGCAGATTAACAAACGTTATTTGGACCTTTGAGATTAGTGCACTCATTCCTCAAACACACTTCCGTCAGAACCAATATAACCACTGATGTACGTAAAGTTTTCCACAGTGTTTCTTGTATTGTAATCGGAGATCCATAAACTCCTTCAGAACGCTCCTTCAGATTGGCGCAAATTGCAAGGTGAACAAGGTGCGACATGACAGGAGGGTGTGAAAAAGAGTGTGAAGAGTTTAAATGTCTTTGGTATGGTCCGCGTTCCAGAATAGGGCTCCAGGGGACTCCGCACCGGCCTGGAGACATCGCAGAAACTGACAGCCAATGGATATCAGTGATGCCCGTGTTGTCAGCTTCTTTCCGGACTGCCTAGGCGTTTGGAGGCGTGAACAATTCGGAATATTTAAGACAGGCTATCTTCAAGTTCCTTTGGTATGCGTTTTTTATCACTCCAAGGCTTGAAATATTAATAAATAACCGTTGTTAGTTTCCAACAGTTAAGTCTGGATATCGAAGCTGGTGTTAGAGAGGGCGCCACTCAGGGTTCAACCTCCATCTTTCTACGGGTTTTGATTTGATTTAGGCAATGTTTCACTTTGAGTATCTTTGGCAAAATAGTTTTGGCTGCCCGTCGTATTATGATGACTTCCGGTTGCGACTGGCATTGAGGCCTTTTTGCCAAACTTCCTACGTACAATCTGCATTAGGGCATGGTCGGTTGTATGGGCGGTTAATTGGTGGTCACTCTATTCACTCACGATCGGACTGCGTACTCTCCAGGATTAAGAACATCTTCACTAGCTTCCCCCAAATATATGCACTCTTCCACTTTTGATCGGTCCCATCTGCCAGAACATGCGCAGACCAGGCAGTTGTCTGCCTTCCTCCCATTATCTTACCTTTCTCAATGTTCCGTTCCTTTCTGTCTGTGGAATGACCATTCACAGACTGCAGCTCTGCCGAGTATCACCCTGCACATCTCCGTGATAGATCTGTTGGATACACGGACGATTAGCCCTTCCTTGCAATCTGATTCAGTTTCCCTCTTATGCTAGACATTCCACTCACCAAAGCCCCATTGGCCTCACCGCCATTTCCTCTTTCCGTTTACTCACCCTTTGACTAAACCCTCTGGACAGCTCATTCAGTTTTCAGTCTTCACCGCGGGACTATCAATAAAGTTTGGCCTCCTACGTCGAAGGTACAAGTACTTCATCGGAGTGATGGTTCCCCTATACCTCCGAAAATTGTTCTACCCTAGGGTTGAGTTATCATGGTAATGATATGACCTGATCCCAGGAAGGCCATACTAGGACCCAGACGAATTAAGGTGGGATCTACACTGTGTTTAATGTAGTTGTTATGAGTTGCAATGCCAACACAGTTTCCCTGAGATACAATAATGTCTCATATATCTTTGACCTTTATCTGATTCCGTTGTACTCTCTCGCCTTTTATAGCTTTTTACACCTGTTGCTGGTCTCTACCGTTGCCTAAACGCGTGCTCTGTGCAAACGCCCAACCATCCACAATGAATCCGGTGACACCCTCCGCTGCATCGCCATCCGCCCCTACGAATACCACGTCTGCACCAGAAATGGAAAGTGTTTATAAGTGGATATCTGCCCTTACGAACGTGGAAACGAGAGAGAGTGCATTGCTCGAGCTGTGGTAGGTGTGTTAGTTTGTTTATCCTGCTGGCAGCAAAAAACGAGAAAGTGTTCCTGAACTTGCTCCGCTACTGTGGAATTCGTGTGGATCTATTGCAGCCCTTTTACAAGAAATTTGCGCAATATATCCATATATCAACCCACCTAATCTGAATGTAAGTAGTAGTTCGCAGCTTTCAGTTCGAATCCCACATGTTTTCTTCTCTTATACGAGTACAGTGTACCCTCTATTTCTATGACGAACACCCACACAGTCGATGTTCCTAACACAACTGTAATTTTTGCCACCGCGCTTTTCAAGCTAGATGTTAATCTCCAATCTGGAAGGGATGGGTTTTTGTTAATCAAGCTTTATTTGCAGCGAGTTGTGTGGCATTCAAGATGTATTCAAATTGTCATCGTTCGAACGGTCCTCCTTCAGTCTCATTTAGGCTAACCAGAACGAGGGACTTGTGAATAAGGGTGCGACTGTTGTTAAGTCGGCCACTATCTACCACACATACCGCCGTGTGTTGTTTACCGGTTTAGGGCGGATAAAATGTTAAACATAGGGACATATTAGGTTCGCATAAAGAGAATGAGCGAGACGGCTGAGCATATCCCCTTTCTGATGTTACTTCACAAGTACACCAGTCGGTTTGCTCTAATTGGAGAAATGGAAGTAATCCAGAGGAATTTAGTTATGGAACTAACCACTTCTGAAAGATTTGTTCCTAAGTGCCATTACGGAATTACTCTCGGAGTCGAGAAATCCAGAGCATCCATTTAAATTTCCGAACACAGCACTGCTGCAGTTGCTGTCTGTAAGCTTCTCTTTCAAAACTAGTGTGTAGCTGTTTCAGTTAGATACGGGGCGACCGTCAATGGGTTAAGCACTGAGGCATTGACCATTTGACTTTGGTGCTCGCTACACAGGATTGATATTGGTGCTGTATGAACTGACTTTGAGAGAATCCACCTGACCATGACAGGAACCAGTCCCACATTAATTCGACCGCGCATTCCACATGCTATGTTACCCAGAGATTAGGTCAGTTCCACCCGTGCACATGTGAAATGCATCTTGTTGCATCTAACCGTATCTACAAAACGATACAGAATCTTCAACCTGCGGGTTTCGATCGCAGTGAACAGAAACTCGATCCCAATGAGTAATGGTCCACAGCACCCGAAAATCCGACGAGAAAATTGTAGCAAAGACTACTTTATGCTGTTTTCCACATTTTGTCAATGCAGTTGTTATTTACGACTGGTTTTGTTGTTTCTAGGCTCACCAATCCAATCGGGTTTGCAACGCATTGGCCCTCCTTCAATGTCTCGCCTCACATCCGGAAACACGGAGCGACTTTCTCAAAGCAAACATCCCTTTGTATCTGTACACTTTCTTGAACACAAGTAATCGTACGCGACCTTTTGAGTATCTACGTCTCACCAGTCTCGGTGTCATCGGTGCACTTGTCAAAGTAAGTCTTTCTGCTCCAATGAAGTAGTATCGTGGACTGCACTCGGAGATGACATTGACAAACAGTGATTTTTACGCTGTGCCTGAACCGTTATCGTATAAGCAGGTGAGATCACGAATTTAGAAGTTGTTCATACTCCTTTTAGGTTAGTGACACAGCCATCGCTTTATAACCGCGCAATAAGAAGGAATTTGCAAACGAAGTGAGATGCCTTATTTTAGCCTTTCTAACACTTCCAAACAGCCCTACTGGGTTCTAGTTCCGCTGAAAATACAGCGGTGCTGTAAGTCCACCGTAGACCATAGTCCTATGGTTTCATAGTATACTACACTCGGGCTAATTGAGCGAGCGTACACAACTGAACCGGGGCATTCTCATAATGATACAATTCGGACGGTTCACATGAGCAACCTAGCATTGGGATGTACTGCACCATAACTTTTGCGTTAAGTTTAAGGTATCTCGTTATTCCATTCTGAAAACCAGACACCTCTAAATGAGCAGTTGTTGAGACATTTATCAATCCGTTGTTTAGTAGGTATGGTAATGAATCGGACGCGCAGAATACGCCCCATTGAGCTATACTGGGGGGTGTCCCAATCCATTGTTGGTAGGTATGGTAATGAATCGGATGCGCAGAATACGCCCCATTGAGCTATACTGGGGGGTGTCTGTGCAACACTCACAAGGTCTCTCATACCAGGTTGGTCAATGGTTAGAGGTCTGACGAACACAGTCTCCTGGCCCTCCAGCTTGGGGGTTGGAACATGTATGGCGACTTGTTCCGTAGAAAAGGTAATGCATTTGCA
>NW_008751924.1:277983-294514 GCF_000715545.1 Opisthorchis viverrini | reverse complement strand
ATATATATATATATAACTAAACGAACTCTATGGTTGTACGGCAGTGAATCATCAGTGTCAACACTGGTGTTGCTGTCATTGATGATGTTGATGATGAATACGCGCTGATAAGTAAAACTAATGTTTGTTCAGCGTCTGTGTACCATACCTTGTGGTAGATGTTCAAACCCATGGAACCTCAAGGTTCATTGCGTATCGTCATTTCCCATCCTTATTTTTTCGCACAACGTTTGTACATGAGAGCACCCTGGAGTACCCGTAGTGAGGTAGCACTTGATCGAGTTCCAGTGTCACATTCTTGGCGTCCTTAAGGCAGACTGTATTTGTTTGTATTGTAACGAATAATGCCAACGCGTTTATTGTCTATGATGATAATATCGAAGACGAGGACCTTTGATCAATCTCGGCAAACAATTAAAAATCACCGTTCGGCTGTGCCTTCCTTAGTTCAACACACAGAGATCAGGAGATCTGAGACACAAGGGTTCTCCAGCCCTAGACAAGGGCCCTTGAGAATTGGATTAGCTGGCGATCCGGCTCATGTTCATAGTTCCGTGGCAGTAGTTGGAATTCTTTTTTAGATGCCTGCAACGCAGCCCCAATAATTCCCACTTCATGAGCTGGTCACTCAAATACGGACACCAAGTTATTCAGTCACCCTCTGTCTAGCAAGCTGATTTTCTATCTGTACCGTTTTCTACGTACCGGCGCAACTGACTTAAGCCATTTCAACGCTTCTGTTCTTCCAAGCTTCCACAACCACGTTAATTTTCCAACATTTCGCACCTTGGTATTGTTGTTAATGACTCATTTATCAATGGCCAACAAGCTGCTTTTGCTAGCACGCTTGACGCCTTATCGACAGATATGTTCCTTTACGAAACCCGAATACAAGATCTGAGCACTACAATTCAGCTTACGGCATGTTAGCTATCTAGATGCCATCAACTGCGAACTTTGAGCTGCTGCTGCATCTGGTTGTGACGGTGCTGATATCGCTTTTATCTCACGAGCTGATGCTTTATTGCTTGATTGAATACTTGTAAACGGTAACCTCCGTGTCGTTGATCCGGCCGCACCGGCCGAAATGCTAACTGTTCCTTGTTTATAGTTTCAGCTTATACATCACTTCTAGCACTCATTCCGCACACCTCTTATCCAACACGAAGGGTGCAGATATAGTCCTGATCGCAGAGTGCCTCAGTTTATCTCAGGCACGTCGCTGACCTGTCTAGCTTAGATCCAAGGCGTCATGATGATAATGGAGAATGCTTTTTACAGCTCTGTGCTGACCGTCATTTGCTTCTCAGCAGTACTGTATTTATGCGCCGTGGACACCCTTGTGCTACCCGGAGTCCACTTACTGTCAAACGGCCGTGAATTAAAATCAATCACATAGGCGATGCTCGATCACGGAAATACATATCCTGATTCAGATCATGCCCTCATCCAGTGTAGATTTCCACTCAATTTCCTGGGTGAATCTAAAGAGCGAAGTTCCCTTCTAGGGACTGAAAAGCATTCTGAGTCACAAATTAAGCAAACATACCAAACTTTATTGTGTGGTGCTCTGGAAGTGGTCTCTCGTAATTTGTAAAATGTAACAACCGCCACATGCGAATTTGGAACATGGCATGTGGTTTCACCGAACGCGACCTAGTGGATCCCAGGTAATCTCTGTCGCTTCTTCATGCGAGTTGTTATTTCCCTTGGATTCCGCAACTCGAACGGAATAAGGCATGGTGCAGCCAACAAGCTCAAGTTCTTCATGCAGTTGTTATTTCCCTTGGATTCCGCAACTCGAACGGAATAAGGCATGGTGCAGCCAACAAGCTCAAGAAATACGGAATGCTAGTACGGCGGGAAATATACGGAGGTTGTTCCAGCTAATCCGAAAAACAGGCCCCCCGGACAGCGGTTGCTGGGTGCTAATCAAACACCGCTTTTAAGATTTAATATATAATAAAGCCATAGGGCAGTGTATTTTCCGTAACAGTTGGTCATCAGCTTCCGTATCTGTGTACTTCATCCGACCTGCTCAATTCAATCCGTGACCTGCAAGTTTAGATCCTCCCTCATTGAAGCACCAACACACCTTTCGCCCTAAAAGCGCCATCGAAATGCCGGCCCAGATAACCTTCCACTGGTGCGGTTACTGCTCTAGCTGGATTTTTGGAACAGAAACGCCTTTCGGATAACTGGGGCCAATAGATTATCTGTTACACATTGATACGCGAATCGAATGTTTCTAACATCGGGATATGAGCTTAATATCCGTCGCAACCGCGTTATTGGTTTCAGTAATACGGCAAAACCATATCACGATACGTGATACGCAAATCCAGAAGCACTAAGCAAGGTTTCAACCAGTTAAATATTACAACGATAATATTTCCACATTATCTCAGATTCTTGAGCAGGACCATATGCACCTCCGGTCAACATCCTTAGTTTTCCTGAACTTCAAAGGCTCATGTAACTCCATAAATAAGTCTGTCATTCCACATGTACTGGGCCAAATAGCGACGCCTTCAAAGTTAATTGAAGTTCCTGGCTTCAGATTTACCTCCAGAGGAAAAGTGGAAGAATAGCACTATGCAGACATTTTCTGGTCATTTTGACGACCGTCAGTCAACACGTTCTTGGGTATGGTCCCCAGTTTCCATATGCTCTCTGTATATACTAGACACAAAATGTCGCTCAGGGATTCCGAGTTCCTTGTGCGCTGCCGATACCCTGGAGAGAACTCGAGTTTGTTGACCAGTTTACTTATCTAGACAGCTGCATGAGCCGCGATTGTACAGTGACTGAATATGTCATTGCACGCACTATCTGGGACCGAGCAACATTTGCGAACTTGTGTCATTCGTCGTGTCAGAAAGTGATTTCACTGAGGCTAACGCTGAAGGGTTTTGTTTAGGCAGCAACCGCAACAGTAGTCTCACTGTGAGATTGCGAAATTTGGATCCTTCGACTCGACGACCGTAGATGGATTAAAGCGCTTGATCATAGGTGCGATTGCAGAATAGGCGTTAGCTACCTGCAGCGTCTTTGCACTAAAACCTTGAGTGGTCATCATCATTGGCAGGATGATATCACCGTTCAACACCCATGCATCACTACTACACCATAATTTATTTGAGAGGATTATTCTAAAGAATAGGATGAAAATAGTTGGGGAAGGGGCTTAATGTCAACCTGCAATAGTCACTCCTATGTGTATATATCTCCAGACACATCCAAACACTGCGGATTGCAGTTGATAGCATCAACGCCAGGGACATCGATAAGCAGTCATATCCTGCAGCTTCTCCAACCAGGCACAGTAGGGATTACGCGAACTTCATCCTGGAAGGTGAGTCGTAATCTGTGTTATGCCTTCCCATCATTTTGCTTGCGCCACTGAATCAAGTACGGAAAACAGTTCTTTTTCGGTAAACGTTGACTCAGTATGCACAATACACGGCCTAACCACCGCAGGTTTCGGTGCTGGATACGTTCTTCTGCTGGAGTCCTGGTTGCACAAGCTAGCACTCGACTTGCCGATTTGTCAGTACCAGCCTACACGAGCTTTGGTTCTGAGACAGCGATTGTCGAATACCTATAAATGTCTCAGTTCCGCTACTCGAACTGGCCACGTCTTAGCTATGCAACAAAAGAACTTCTAATATAGCCTCATACACACGTCCCGCTTTGATGCCATTGGTGTCTCAAATTAACAAACACGACCCGAACCTTACCGGCTCGTACATGAACCTCATCTGCAGCAAGCAACTTCCAAAATACACAAAGCGGCACACAAATCCGAGTACTTTTTGAATTATAGGTGACGTGTTCAGTGACTATATCCAGCAACGTGACTTTACACTGTGGCCGCAAATCGCTTGCGAAAGAACGGGATGAATTAGGTCAGTTTATCCAGAAAGACCTGTGTCTTCGGAGACGAAAACCATGTCTAAATACTCCAGATCTACAAAGCTTCCGTCGGCAGCTATCTGAATACCAGCGTCCTCCAGCGCTCATCCCACTATCCCGTCGATCACGAAGTTGACTGATGTGCTGCCGTGTGATTAGACCTCGTTTGTTGTCTCACCTGGAATTAATTTGTTTTTATCTATGCATACGTTCGGATGCATATAGTTGATCCCATGCCAGTGATTTCTCGGGAACATCAAAGGCTTCTAAAGGGGCAGTCTTGGTTGGTTCGTTCAAACTAACAACAGAATGGGAGAAAGGATATTGAGCAAAGTTGTCTGTGGGACTGTCGAATCGATTTTTCTATAAGGTTCTCTAGGGCTTTCCCGTTCCTTTTCGAGCTATTGAAACCGCCACTGGGAAGTGGCTTTCACCAGTTCCCCCTCTTTCGCATAGCTTATGCAGTTCAACAACCCCACCTGGTTTCCTCTGGCTTACTCTAATTTATCAACCAATAGGTTTTATTGTCTTTATTGACGCTGCTCTCAAACGATCTCTCCTGACCCTCAACATACAATCAATATGCATTCAAAAATTCTACTTGTGAGAGTTACTTGAGAAGGAGACTTTTTCAGTTGGACAGCTGTCGGTTGATGTTCTTAGTCTGCTCTACGATTGTTACCGAAAACCGGAGAATACGGAACCACGCTCCGTCGCGGGCTGATAGTTGCACTGCTTTCTAACGAAATTTAATGCCTTGTTGGGTCGTCAGATGAGTCCGAAAATGGACGATAATCGTATACTATTCATGTATTTTCGATAAACTATCCTAAGCGTTTTCCGTTAAAAACTCAACGCGCGAAACGGTTTCCTTCTTATTTGAACTCAACGGATTCTGGTCATCGCAGCCGATGGAGCTACCGCTGTTTTCCGGTTTCGTCGCTTGTTTTTTGGCTAACCCATCGTCAGTTTTGACTTTTCGCTACGCTGATTCACAGTATTTCATGTTCTTTTTCAGACGGACGAACCTGAGGTGATTGCTTTCCTCCTGGGCTCGGAAATCATTCCCTTGTGTTTGGTGATCATGGAGTCTGGCAGCGAACTGAGCAAAACAGTGAGTCTCTCTGAAGTTCACCGTGTTTATGGAGTTTGTCGGGCACGCATCTTCCAACGGAAGTTTCAGCTACCGTGTTTATGGAGTAGGATGATGGAGTTTGTTGGGCACGCATCTTCCAACGGAAGTTTCAGCTATGTATTTGTCTAGCTCAGACCAGCCTTACATCGGTTTGCAACTTACCTTGTCTATCTGAGTTCATTTGTTTTGATCCCAACCTTTGTGTTTCTATTTTTCCAGGTTGCTACTTTCATCATGCATAAGCTGCTTCTTGATGAAGTTGGATTAGCCTATATATGCCAGACGTACGAACGTTTTGCACACGTCGCCACAGTTTTGGACAAAATGGTAACACATCTAGCAAAAGATCAATCATTGCGGCTCCTGAAACACGTCATTCGGTGCTATTCACGATTGTCTGACGACGCCCGGTAAGCATTGCCTCGCTGCGCATGACCTAGTTTTTCGTGATTCCATGTGTACTGGTGGTCATTTCAGACCAGCATTTGGGGTGTTGGTAACTAAAACAAGGTGTCCGCATGCACCTAAAACTTGACTGCCCAGTGGCAACCACTTAGCACAAGCAATATACCCGGCCTCTCCAAGTAGGACCAGTCTCCAGTCCATAGCGGGTACCACAGCCAGATTTTTATCATCACAATCGACTGCACGGATTTCTCCAGGGTTCAGAAGGCTATGGTTCCTTTCTTCGGCGAACGCTTCGACCACCAAATAAGAGTGATAACGAACAGTATACCAGCAACAAACTCTGCCGAACTATCGTAATATCGTGAGTAATGCATTGGTAAATAAGCGGAATGGATTGGAACTCCTTGGAAAGTCTCTGTCGTAGGCCATCAAGAAGTGTACCTATACTCCAAAACAGGAATGAGAAAACTGCCGAACTATCGTAATATCGTGATTAATGCATTGGCAAATAAGCGGAATAGATTGGAACTCCTTGGAAAGTCTCTGTCGAAGGCCATCAAGAACAGTGTACCTATACTCCAAAACAGGAATGAGATGGACGCATTTGGCGATTATGTTAAAGTAGGAAGCCAGTCGTTATAGCATGAATTTACTAACCGGAAGGTCCATAGTTTGAGCCCGAATTACGCCTGTCACGTGTCTAAGCTTGGGCAAATTGGCAGTATCCTAGCCGTCGTGATTCCTTTGGGTGGCATGGCAGTTAGACACCGATAGAGTGCTACAGCTGAATTATTTGATTTTTAGAACGCCATTAGTTGGACTGGACCAGCGAGATTTGCGAACCTCACCTGACGAGTCCACCATACAAAGACATACGTGACCTAGGCATTATGATTAGGATATGACAGGATGTCCTCTAATAGGACCGGCTAGACACTATGTCCTGTAAGGTTTCTAACCATGTGGATCCCAACATGAAAGGCTCGAAGGCACTTGAACACTGGCCACCCTTGTTACGAACTGCGAAGTTGTTGCGCGTCCTCTGATGAGCCTTGTACGAACAAGAGTTCAGAGTATAAAACGTCGTCTTCGGTGGACTCCGTTTGATACATGCATGACGCAAGTCCAAACCATTTAGTGTTTTAGGTGCTGTTTTCGTGCTTCGGATTCATCACGCTCACACAGCTTCATTGGGAAGGCAATGCAGACAGGAAGCGCCTGTCATACTGCAATGGCGCTGGTGGTCACGCATTTGAGCCCGTCTAAGGCTCGCGGATCGGACCCATAAAATAAAACTACTCCCGCAGTTGTCTTCTAAACACGGACCTGCAGCAAGCCGCGGCACCCAAAGAATCACCTGAATTTCACGGCCACTGCCCTCTAGGCAGCGTAGCTACTGGGTTTGTTTGTTTTCTTGTATTGCATGACCTGAAACCGGAAATTTAACAGGTAGTCAAGTGTGACGTTCACTTATGTCAGTCCGCCAAATTCCATCTTATTTCAGAGCACGAGATGCACTGGGAACATGTCTACCTCCCCAACTGGCGGATGGTACGTTCAATAACTTGTTAAAAGATGACATTTCGACCAAACGCTGGCTCAACCAACTTCTTCGGCAAGTCTCCGCGCGTGCCCCAGGAGGAAGTCAGATAAGCACGAACTCAACCAGCATTACAACGGAATCACTATCTGTTAGCCGCGTACCGCGTGCAGGGTTCAACGCCCCGACGACAACAGTATCAACAACTGGTCAGGCTGCATCCTCTGTTGCTTCTGACCCGAATGTTGGTAGCACTAACGGATCAAATAACGTCCCGGTGTCCTATTCAAACGCACTGTCACGGGCTTCAGGGATGGATGGTACCGGGAACATGAGTGGGTCGAACGGTTCCGGCAGTAACACACAGACCTGAATTTAGGGGAAACCGATTTGTCATGTATCACACCATGCTTTGTATCCCGTCTTTTTGTTCCGCATCCAAGTTCCTTTCCCCGATGAACAGGAGACGTCTGTATAGACCACCAACACCCGTTCCTCTGTTTCTTGTTCTTCTACCTGCTCGTTTCTGAGCTTACGAAATAATCTGGAAAAGCGTTTCAGCTGTGCGACCAACTGAACGAAACTGCGATTCCACCTGCAAAAATTCTTTTGTTTTTCTTCTCCGGGTCTCATATCTACCCTTTTTGCGGCAGAGTAACTTGTGCAAAATGCTGGCGGATAATGGTTAGTGGAGTTATTTTATTACTATTGGACTGTGGTACCCTAACGACGTTGACAATCCCGCATCTTTGTTGCTTCTACTGCCTTGTTCAAATCCGTTGCAAGATAAGTGAACAGGGGTTGAACATCCAGTCAGTTTTCCCCTGTCTGGTTTATTCGCCCGACGTGGCTTAACCGGGATTACCACTGATGGTAAATTCCGGTGTGCCAACCAACGGCAGCTTACTTCATCCCAGAGTAACCTCACCCAGTGGCTTGTGTATATATCGATGCATTCGAGAACAACTGGTACAGAAGCTTGGGTGCAAAACCAACAGACGGAACTATCCGGTCCAAATCTGCGACATGTGGCAAATTTTACATTGCTGCGAGTGCGAATAGATCCCTGTCCAGAGACCGAGGCGTTCCAACAGAAGGTAGTTTGACAAATTAGATGTGATTGTTTTGGGGGGTTCTGCTCTGCGACAGACCATGGTGATGGCGGTTGTGCAACCATACATACCAGTGTCAGGCTTAAGTACATGTGCAAGTCTTCAGTGCTTAAAATCTGAGTCCACAGGAAACCCATGCAAAATACTTGACCGACGGCAGCGGTTCTGCTGTGACAGACCATGGTGATGGCGTTTGTGCAACCATACATACCGGTGTCAGGCTTAAGTACATGTGCAAGTCTACAATGCTTAAAATCTGAGTCCACGGGAAACCCATGCAAAATACTTGACCGACGGAGTAGTAAGCTTCTACTGTCGTATTGATGTGAATGAAACCATTCCTATAGTTATGCAAATAAGGTGTAACAAGTAGGGTTGTAATCGGGTTAGCCGGCCGTCAACGTCGCTTTCGATTAGGATTTGGATTCCTCAATCATACATTGCAGCCTGCCTTTTGTCACTTGTTTACACTGCTTATTGGATTGGATAATGAACCATGAAGGCCTAGAGTATGTTCAGACGCAACATGCCCTATTCCGCCTGAATATCTATACTGCGGGCGCCTGATACATGCAGACAGTGTTGCGTAGATAAGCTTCTGCAGTCAAGATGGTTTTCTGATTCATGGCTTCGGGTAATAGTTGCAAACCGTCCAGTCATCCGCACAACATGACGAAGACCAATAAGGGAAATGGAAGTAGACGAAAACATGATTGAACTGTACAAAAGGACAGTCCGCATTAAACTCACACCCTAGAATGAGTAACTGCCGTAATCTGATCAAAAGACCTAGGTAACCTTGAGCAGGTATTGAAACAAACGACTATATCACTGAGGCTGCAGCTTGGACAGCATGTCTTGAAACCGGGTGCGCAGTAGGACTGAAACATCCATATAACGGTCAACACAGTTTTGTAGACATATTTCTTTCTTCCCGTCCATTTTGGCGGCAGGGTACCCGGAGACGCATTTATCCCAGCAAATGGAAGTCAGGTGACTGATTTTGCTTTGAAACCCGGCGCGCTGCTGCAGCATCTGGACAAATGTTTGTAGTTCAGCATCTATTGCATCAGGTTTTGATGTCGAAGGCGAAAAGGCAGAATCGTAGCTGAAATATAGAGATTCGTGGGATGAAACGTTTGAACCATTAGGTGCCTTGGCTAAGTGACTTAAGCGCATACCATTACAAAACAAAAGGACGTGAGAGTATGGTACAACTACAACACACCGATCCAGAACTAGTCAGTTTTAGGAACAAATAAGACACCAATACTGGCGCACAGTAAAGCTTAAACATGACCGTACTTAAAATAGTACCACTTTGGGAATCTATTCGGTTTTGACTCCCTGAATCTAGCGGCGTTTCCGTAAGCTGTCGAAATAAGAGATTATCTAAATTTTCGCGAATTACGTAAGACCCAAAGTATTATTTATGCGTATCATCATGACGATTGAATGAAGGAGGCATTACGTTCCCCACCGATTTCATGTCTACTTCGGAATGCGCCTAGTTACATAAGACCCGCCAGTAGACTCCTATAACTACTTATTGAGGAATATGTACGGTTTATCGTCGTTCAAACCAATACATTAAAAAACATCGAACGACACCAGCTTTTCCGCGTTTGACATACTCAGCTTAACATATTGTTTCAAGTTAACCAAATCTGAAAGCGAAAAGCAAAGCGGTGCACACTTATTATCAGAGGCCGATATTTTCCGCGCGGCGCGAGTTTTGCGGAAAGGAGACTGAAAAAACGGCTGCTGAGTTCCAAGGTGTCCTGGAAGTTGTTGCAAATGTAATTTTCCCGCTGCCTTGAGTTTCGTCCACCAATCACAGCAAAATAAAGCTAATTTCATTATTTACCTGTCAGAGAAAGCTGGCCACAGTTGATCATTGACACTCAACACTGTTGTTGATGTTTTGCTGAAGGTATCCACAACATAAAAGCCTTTTTCCCTCTTGAACAAGTACATTGATTCTGAGGCAAAAAATTCTGTAGTAAAAATTGACATACAAACTCTGGTTAGATTTTGGATACGGCCACACTGAAATACAACTGGCCACAGCAACAAGCTCAGACCATAGTTTTCACATGACAAATACTGCTGGATTATGAGAACATCAGCATTCGGGTAGTATCAGTATCCGGAACTTTATTTGGTTTCTTTAAAAAGAAGGCTTTCCTTTTCTCACATAGTTGACCACACAAGCTGAGACATGTACGAATGCACATACCCGATCCACAAGAGATGTAGACCGTTGTAGATGTAGACGCCTTGTAATCGAAGGCGTCAGTAGTAACTAAGAATGTGTACGTCAGTCTAACCGTTTGAAGGAGCAAGTCCCGGTGAGCTGATCCGTTCTAGTTAATGTGCCTGTACTTCGCGTTGAAAATGGGTTGTACAGCCGAAATTCCTTGATGCTGTTTTTCTGGCCTGTAGATGTCCAATGTTTGTACTACGGTACCCAGTGGTGAATTCCTACAAGGTGGTTTTATCAGTAACGGAAGCTTGGCACTAGCTGTGAACATAACTTCGTCGTGTTCCAGGGTTCATGTGGCAGGGAGGTGGAAGCTTGGCCATAAATGCTCTCCACTCTAAATCGCTCGCCACATCCTCCTCACTACAGCTGAAGAGCGGTGAGACGTTACCGCGCCATTTGAGATGTTTCTTGGCATGGGAATCATTGTGTATCAGCACTCCTGACCAGTGTTCGGTCTCTGCCAATTTAATTTCTTCACCGTTGTGGTCGATTTGTGCAACCTGTGATATCAAACCTACGGTCTATTATTATGTCTCCCGAAAACAGGACAGCCAATCAAAAGTTTCGGAGGGTTATAGCTTTCTAATGATTCTGATATGTCCAAAGGTTATCACCGCCTGTGCATTGATATGAAGTAGGCACCCCATCTCCGTAGACAACGAAACCGTATGTCAGCAACTTCTATTGTGTGCTGAAGGCATCTGTAGTAGTTTGAAGGAACCTCGATTCCCCGGCGAAATTTCGGGTGAATGTCTGCCGTCCCTCCTAATGATCCACAACGGGGGTCATCAATGACCAGTTTGCTGGTAATAGCTTTCATAACTCTCTGCGAAGTGATCATTTAACATCTGGTTCATTTCCACTGTCCGAGCGGGTTGTGCGAAGAACTACGAGGAAGCTAACCGACAGGCGTAAGGGGCACGTGACCAAAACAGTGCAACCTACCATTATTATCATGGACAGCACAGCAGCAGTGCTCAACATGCACGGTTCGCTGCCGCGCAGCCATAGTTTATTTGAAAGGTTTGTTGTGAATAAAAGAATGAACTGGATGGAGAGGATACTTAGTGCTAGCTTGCCAGTCCTTCCGAGGTGCTTCCCCCTCCAGAAACTCATTCGGGTAACCTGGATAGAACGTGACAACAGCAATGTGACTCAAATCGATTACCAGCCATATCTTGCAGCGCCTCCAACCATGCAGTGGGATCCACACGGTCCCCATCCTGGAATGCGGGTTGCATCGACAGCACCCAGACTTTTCGCAATCTCTTTCATTTCTTTCTACCACATCAACGGTTGACCACCTCTCTGAATTGGGCACAGAAAATAGCACTTCCTTCGGCGAACGATGGCTCGGTAGGTACGTTACATGTTCTAATCAGCGCAGTTTCTGCTACCAAGCACATGCTTAGATGGAAATCCCCAATGCACAACCGAACACCAGTTTTCTACTTGCCTCTGATGGATTCGCTTACATTACATAACGAGCTATGGTTTTGAGATAACTGTTGGAGGCCTGAAGGCGTCTCATCCCCGCTGTTTGGGGAGACCACACGTCGCAGCCATGCAACAAGAGCTCAGTACACAAGTTCCTTGAAATTCGGAAATAAACCGCCTTGACACCACAGGTATCCTACGTGACCGGATTCCTGCAGATTCGTGCATCGACCTCATCCAACACACTAGTCGGAACTAATACAATCTCCAAGATACACAAACGCGTGTGCTCCTCCCTGAATTGTAAGCGGTATGTGTAGAAACATGACCTTACAGGTTGCGCGTGCAAACTGCATGCCAAAGGAAGGAATGTTTGGTCGGTTAATCGAAAAACACCTGTGTTCTCTTTGAACACGGAAACGATTTCGTCTGTAGTCGTTTGAACACCAGGACATTTGAGACCCTTCAGCGTTCGTTTAGTTATCCCGTCAATCACGAAATTAAATGGCATCCGGGAGAACGTGTATCCTTGACGGGCACCTCTTTGTGTACGGAAGCTTTTGGAGAGCTGTCTGAATACTCACGCTAGGAATTTTGAGTCTACGAAGAACTTATTATGCTCACAAAATTGCAGGACATTCCTCGCTGGATAAGTCTAGACAGGAGCAGTCGAGATGCCAGAGTATGATTAGAAACACGGACCTTCTGGTCAGTAAGTTCGCACCTCAACTGTTGAGTTCTCTCGAGTTGTCTGTGTCGTTCCACTTGATTCGTTCGACAAGTCTGTCATGACTATCCTTTGTGTTCACATTGTCGTTTCATATTAACTATGCTTCCGCCTTCACTTTCAGCTTGTGTACGTCCACTCTTAGACAAGTAGAGCACTTCTTTCTACCACATCAACGGTTGACCACCTCTCTGAATTGGGCACAGAAAATAGCACTTCCTTCGGCGAACGATGGCTCGGTAGGTACGTTACATGTTCTAATCAGCGCAGTTTCTGCTACCAAGCACATGCTTAGATGGAAATCCCCAATGCACAACCGAACACCAGTTTTCTACTTGCCTCTGATGGATTCGCTTACATTACATAACGAGCTATGGTTCTGAGATAACTGTTGGAGGCCTGAAGGCGTCTCATCCCCGCTGTTTGGGGAGACCACACGTCGCAGCCATGCAACAAGAGCTCAGTACACAAGTTCCTTGAAATTCGGAAATAAACCGCCTTGACACCACAGGTATCCTACGTGACCGGATTCCTGCAGATTCGTGCATCGACCTCATCCAACACACTAGTCGGAACTAATACAATCTCCAAGATACACAAACGCGTGTGCTCCTCCCTGAATTGTAAGCGGTATGTGTAGAAACATGACCTTACAGGTTGCGCGTGCAAACTGCATGCCAAAGGAAGGAATGTTTGGTCGGTTAATCGAAAAACACCTGTGTTCTCTTTGAACACGGAAACGATTTCGTCTGTAGTTGTTTGAACACCAGGACATTTGAGACCCTTCAGCGTTCGTTTAGTTATCCCGTCAATCACGAAATTAAATGGCATCCGGGAGAACGTGTATCCTTGACGGGCACCTCTTTGTGTACGGAAGCTTTTGGAGAGCTGTCTGAATACTCACGCTAGGAATTTTGAGTCTACGAAGAACTTATTATGCTCACAAAATTGCAGGACATTCCTCGCTGGATAAGTCTAGACAGGAGCAGTCGAGATGCCAGAGTATGATTAGAAACACGGACCTTCTGGTCAGTAAGTTCGCACCTCAACTGTTGAGTTCTCTCGAGTTGTCTGTGTCGTTCCACTTGATTCGTTCGACAAGTCTGTCATGACTATCCTTTGTGTTCACATTGTCGTTTCATATTAACTATGCTTCCGCCTTCACTTTCAGCTTGTGTACGTCCACTCTTAGACAAGTAGAGCACTATTTATTCCACGCTACTCAGTCTTGTTCTCGAGTTCAATCAGAATCGATACTTCATCTGCAACAATTTACTTGTCTAAGAATACAATGGAACCGGTGCTGCGACCCAAGTGTTTCGACACAGATCCAAATTCTCCAGATGCAACAACACGAACCTTCGAAACGTTTCTGGGTACTGTCGAATCGCCTAATCTAAAAAACTAGAAACCTTGATAAATTTTGTGGATGCGGATTTCTGCCCCAACTACGAGTCCGTTCGGACACGAAATCCGCCTGACTTCCCTTGACTAGGCTTGGGCAACCTGGCAGCATCGCAGACCTCATGCTTCTTTCTGGTGGCATGGCAGTTAGGCACCGAAAGAGTGCTACAGCTGAACGATCATTTATTATTTATTATTATACTTGAAAGGCTGTACGTTCGTCCTAAGAACATAATTTACGCTTGTCATCTACAAACTCGCACACAAGACACTAGTCAAGATGTTGATCAGTTTGTTCAGGGGCTCAAATCCTTGGCCAAAAATTGTGATTTCAAAGCAGTGTCCGTCACTGACCACCAGAACGAAACTGTACGCGATACTCTGATCGACGGACTTTAATATGCTACCATCAGAGAAAGACATCTAGCTCAAAATGAACTGACTCTCAATGAAGCAAAGGAAATGGCTAGGTCATTAGAATTGGCGCACAAACAAGCCCAGTCATATTCACATAAACAGTCAGTATAATTTCCTGCGACTGCAGCACCTTTACAAACATCTACGGTAACCTTATCTCTCGTCAATCAATTTTTGCCGTCGTTCCAGGTATCCACGATCCAAATGCCCCGCAAGAGAAGCAGTTTGTAAATCGTGTGGCAAAACAGGCGATTTTCAGCGTGTTTGCCGATCCAAATCTGCCAAAAACCACTCAAATTGCACGAGGGATTCTGCTTTATCTTCTCTGTTGACTGCTGCGGCCCTGAACTGCATGTCCTCCACGGTGAACAGCATTAAGGTAAACGGAATATCGCTTCAGGCCTTTATAACTTCAGGAAGTTCGAGTAGTTATGTATCTCCTTTGGTAATTCGTACACATGGTTGGAAGATATACACTAGCGATTCTGTGATTACCATGGCATCTACTTCTCCGACGTATTCAACTAGCGGCTATGGCTACGCATCCATCGATTACAAGGGTAGTGTTTACAAAAAATCAAGCTACTGGGATTACCCAATCTATGTGCTAACGTGCTGCTAGGTCACGACTTTCTTGGCCTACAGTCACACTCGGTGGGAACCAAGGTCCATTCACCCCATGCGGTTTAACTGCTGCTACGGTTGAATCACCTCCTCGTTTTGCTAACCTCTCACCCGATTGCAAACCTATCGCCACGAAATCAAGGTGTTATAACCCTGACGATGAACAGTTCATCCACTTCAAAGTTAACGGACTATTGGATGAAGGTGTAACCGAACCTTCGATTTTTCTCTGGAGGGCTCAAGTACTGGTCACGAAAAATTCAAATAACAAAAGACGCGTGGTAGTGAACTACAGTCAAACCATTAATCGGTTCACATACCCAGACGCGTATCCGTTACCGCGACTAAGCAAAATGACCGAAAAAAATTCCCGTCATGCTGTCTTTAGCACCTAAGACCTATTGAGCTCTTACCATCAAGTTCCACTCAGTGAGAGAGACAAACCGGCTCTTGAAGTGTGTGGAGAACTGTTCCAGTTCCATCGTATTCCTTTTGGTGTTACCAACGGAGTAGCATGCTTCCGACGTACTACTGACCACACAATCGAGTCTGTGAACTTAAGTGGCACCTACGCTTACATCGACGTCACTATTTTTGGGACTATCCAAAATGAGCATGAGCAGAACCCCAAATCTTTCTATGAAGTAATAAACTGTAAGAAAAGCATCATACCAGCCAAACAAATACGCCTTCTCGGCTATGAAGGAACTATCAAACCAGATCCTGGACGAATGAACCCTATTCGTCAAACTCTCTCATTCACATGCCGCTAAATTCAACGAGTTGTTGGTGTTTGCTTATTTTTCGCAAGATCAGTGTTTGTCAGAAACAAGACTCCCCATAAAGGAGCGTGTAAAACAGTCCTGCCAAAATTTAAAAGAGTTAGAAAACGCCATGGTTGTGACAGTCGACTACAACGCACCCTTGGTTGTCGAGACGGACGCCTCAGACACAGCCATTGCTGCATCTCTGACTCAGAACGGCCGACCGGTGATCTCGTTTTCTAGAACACTGACACCGAGCGAAAACAGTCACTCTGTTACTGGAAAACAGGCATTCGCCATTGTTGATTCTATCCGTAAATGCAAGTATTATCTCTTCGGGAAGCAATTCGAGCTTATCATTGACCACCGGTTAGTTTCCTTCATGTATCATGTGGCACAGAAAAGCAAGAAAAAACAAAACCCATAAACGAAAAAAGAAACCTTCCGCTTTTAGCTACGATGTCAGCTACAGACCCGAAAAGACAACCTGGTGGCTTACACCTTATCACGTAACTAATGCGCCAATGTGATCGGCAATGATAAATTGAAGGAAACTCATGATTCTTGGCGAAATACATCCATTTGCAAACTAATTTGCGAGGGACTTGTAGCGACCCAGTCACCCACATACTTGACTGTTCAACTCACAGTCGCTCACTGGATCGCAAGGCTTGTCTTTTTTCTCATACGCACAAACACGTCGTGTTAAGCTGACTCATCGGACATCGATTGTCTGCACCGCCTAGTCAGCGTAGCAACCACTCATGTGCCGACGCGCCCAC